>NW_027330897.1:0-7765 GCF_022965805.1 Primulina eburnea
CGATGATGCTTCAAACATTGCGGATTTGTTCTTTAGAGAAGTCGCTAGGTTGCATGGCATGCCTAGGACTATTTTTCTGGTCGCGATGTTAAATTCTTGAGTTACTTTTGGAAGACTTTATGGCTAAACTTGGCACAAAATTGTTGTTTTCTACTACTTGTCATCCTCAAACGGATGGACAAACTGAAGTTGTCAATAGAACTTTGGGAACACTTTTGCGTGCTATTCTTAAAAAGACTTGGATTGACATTTCTATGGACTTTATTTTGGGTTGCCTAGGACTAAGAAAGGGAGGGATTCTATTTCGTTGTTGTGGATAGATTCTCTAAGATGGCACATTTTATAGCTTGTCATAAAACCGATGATGCTTCAAACATTGCGGATTTGTTCTTTAGAGAAGTCGCTAGGTTGCATGGCATGACTAGGACTATTGCTTCTGATCGCGATGTTAAATTCTTGAGTTACTTTTGGAAGACTTTATGGGCTAAACTTGGCACAAAATTGTTGTTTTCTACTACTTGTCATTCTCAAACGGATGGACAAACTGAAGTTGTCAATAGAACTTTGGGAACACTTTTGCGTGCTATTCTTAAAAAGATTTTGGATTGACATTTCTATGGACTTTATTTTGGGTTGCCTAGGACTAAGAAGGGAGGGATTCTATTTCGTTGTTGTGGATAGATTCTCTAAGATGGCACATTTTATAGCTTGTCATAAAACCGATGATGCTTCAAACATTGCGGATTTGTTCTTTAGAGAAGTCGCTAGGTTGCATGGCATGCTAGGACTATTGTTTCTGATCGCGATGTTAAATTCTTGAGTTACTTTTGGAAGACTTTCTGGCTAAACTTGGCACAAAATTGTTGTTTTCTACTACTTGTCATCCTCAAACGGATGGACAAACTGAAGTTGTCAATAGAACTTTGGGAACACTTTTGCGTGCTATTCTTAAAAAGAACTTGGATTGACATTTCTATGGACTTTATTTTGGGTTGCCTAGGACTAAGAAGGGAGGGATTCTATTTTTGTTGTTGTGGATAGATTCTCTAAGATGGCACATTTTATAGCTTGTCATAAAACCGATGATGCTTCAAACATTGCGGATTTGTTCTTTAGAGAAGTCGCTAGGTTGCATGGCATGCCTAGGACTATTTTTCTGGTCGCGATGTTAAATCTTGAGTTACTTTTGGAAGACTTTATGGGCTAAACTTGGCACAAAATTGTTGTTTTCTACTACTTGTCATCCTCAAACGGATGGACAAACTGAAGTTGTCAATAGAACTTTGGGAACACTTTTGCGTGCTATTCTTAAAAAGAACTTGGATTGACATTTCTATGGACTTTATTTTGGGTTGCCTAGGACTAAGAAGGGAGGGATTCTATTTTGTTGTTGTGGATAGATTCTCTAAGATGGCACATTTTATAGCTTGTCATAAAACCGATGATGCTTCAAACATTGCGGATTTGTTCTTTAGAGAAGTCGTTAGGTTGCATGGCACCTAGGACTATTGCTTTTGATCGCGATGTTAAATTCTTGAGTTACTTTTGGAAGACTTTTATGGGCTAAACTTGGCACAAAATTGTTTTTTCTACTACTTGTCATCCTCAAACGGATGGACAAACTGAAGTTGTCAATAGAACTTTGGGAACACTTTTGCGTGCTATTCTTAAAAAGAACTTGGATTGACATTTCTATGGACTTTTTTTGGGTTGCCTAGGACTAAGAAGGGAGGGATTCTATTTCGTTGTTGTGGATAGATTCTCTAAGATGGCACATTTTATAGCTTGTCATAAAACCGATGATGCTTCAAACATTGCGGATTTGTTCTTTAGAGAAGTCGTTAGGTTGCATGGCATGCCTAGGACTATTGTTTGGTCGCGATGTTAAATTCTTGAGTTACTTTTGGAAGACTTTATGGCTAAACTTGGCACAAAATTGTTGTTTTCTACTACTTGTCATCCTCAAACGGATGGACAAACTGAAGTTGTCAATAGAACTTTGGGAACACTTTTGCGTGCTATTCTTAAAAAGAACTTGGATTGACATTTCTATGGACTTTATTTTGGGTTGCCTAGGACTAAGAAGGGAGGGATTCTATTTCGTTGTTGTGGATAGATTCTCTAAGATGGCACATTTTATAGCTTGTCATAAAACCGATGATGCTTCAAACATTGCGGATTTGTTCTTTAGAGAAGTCGCTAGGTTGCATGGCATGCCTAGGACTATTGTTTGGTCGCGATGTTAAATTCTTGAGTTACTTTTGGAAGACTTTATGGGCTAAACTTGGCACAAAATTGTTGTTTTCTACTACTTGTCATCCTCAAACGGATGGACAAACTGAAGTTGTCAATAGAACTTTGGGAACACTTTTGCGTGCTATTCTTAAAAAGAACTTGGATTGACATTTCTATGGACTTTATTTTGGGTTGCCTAGGACTAAGAAAGGGAGGGATTCTATTTTCGTTGTTGTGGATAGATTCTCTAAGATGGCACATTTTATAGCTTGTCATAAAACCGATGATGCTTCAAACATTGCGGATTTGTTCTTTAGAGAAGTCGTAGGTTGCATGGCACCTAGGACTATTGTTTGATCGCGATGTTAAATTCTTGAGTTACTTTTGGAAGACTTTATGGGCTAAACTTGGCACAAAATTGTTGTTTTCTACTACTTGTCATCCTCAAAAGGATGGACAAACTGAAGTTGTCAATAGAACTTTGGGAACACTTTTGCGTGCTATTCTTAAAAAGAACTTGGATTGACATTTCTATGGACTTTATTTTGGGTTGCCTAGGACTAAGAAGGGAGGGATTCTATTTCGTTGTTGTGGATAGATTCTCTAAGATGGCACATTTTATAGCTTGTCATAAAACCGATGATGTTTCAAACATTGCGAATTTGTTATTTAGAGAAGTCGCTAGGTTGCATGGCATGCCTAGGACTATTGTTTCTGATCGCGATGTTAAATTCTTGAGTTACTTTTGGAAGACTTTATGGGCTAAACTTGGCACAAAATTTTGTTTTCTACTACTTGTCATCCTCAAACGGATGGACAAACTGAAGTTGTCAATAGAACTTTGGGAACACTTTTGCGTGCTATTCTTAAAAAGAACTTGGATTGACATTTCTATGGACTTTATTTTGGGTTGCCTAGGACTAAGAAAGGGAGGGATTCTATTTTCGTTGTTGTGGATAGATTCTCTAAGATGGCACATTTTATAGCTTGTCATAAAACCGATGATGCTTCAAACATTGCGGATTTGTTCTTTAGAGAAGTCGCTAGGTTGCATGGCATGCTAGGACTATTGTTCTGGTCGCGATGTTAAATTCTTGAGTTACTTTTGGAAGACTTTAGCTAAACTTGGCACAAAATTGTTGTTTTCTACTACTTGTCATCCTCAAACGGATGGACAAACTGAAGTTGTCAATAGAACTTTGGGAACACTTTTGCGTGCTATTCTTAAAAAGAACTTGGATTGACATTTCTATGGACTTTATTTTGGGTTGCCTAGGACTAAGAAGGGAGGGATTCTATTTCGTTGTTGTGGATAGATTCTCTAAGATGGCACATTTTATAGCTTGTCATAAAACCGATGATGCTTCAAACATTGCGGATTTGTTCTTTAGAGAAGTCGTAGGTTGCATGGCATGACTAGGACTATTGCTTCTGATCGCGATGTTAAATTCTTGAGTTACTTTTGGAAGACTTTATGGCTAAACTTGGCACAAAATTGTTGTTTTCTACTACTTGTCATCCTCAAACGGATGGACAAACTGAAGTTGTCAATAGAACTTTGGGAACACTTTTGCGTGCTATTCTTAAAAAGAACTTGGATTGACATTTCTATGGACTTTATTTTGGGTTGCCTAGGACTAAGAAAGGGAGAGATTCTATTTCGTTGTTGTGGATAGATTCTCTAAGATGCACATTTTATAGCTTGTCATAAAACCGATGATGCTTCAAACATTGTGGATTTGTTCTTTAGAGAAGTCACTTGGTTGCATGGCATGCCCAGGACTATTGTTCTGGTCGCGATGTTAAATTCTTGAGTTACTTTTGGAAGACTTTATGGGCTAAACTTGGCACAAAATTGTTGTTTTCTACTACTTGTCATCCTCAAACGGATGGACAAACTGAAGTTGTCAATAGAACTTTGGGAACACTTTTGCGTGCTATTCTTAAAAAGAACTTGGATTGACATTTCTATGGACTTTATTTTGGGTTGCCTAGGACTAAGAAGGGAGGGATTCTATTCGTTGTTGTGGATAGATTCTCTAAGATGGCACATTTTATAGCTTGTCATAAAACCGATGATGCTTCAAACATTGCGGATTTGTTCTTTAGAGAAGTCGCTAGGTTGCATGGCATGCCTAGGACTATTGTTTCTGGTCGCGATGTTAAATTCTTGAGTTACTTTTGGAAGACTTTCTGGGCTAAACTTGGCACAAAATTGTTTTCTACTACTTGTCATCCTCAAACGGATGGACAAACTGAAGTTGTCAATAGAACTTTGGGAACACTTTTGCGTGCTATTCTTAAAAAGAACTTGGATTGACATTTCTATGGACTTTATTTTGGGTTGCCTAGGACTAAGAAAGGGAGGGATTCTATTTTGTTGTTGTGGATAGATTCTCTAAGATGGCACATTTTATAGCTTGTCATAAAACCGATGATGCTTCAAACATTGCGGATTTGTTCTTTGAGAAGTCGCTAGGTTGCATGGCATGCCTAGGACTATTGTTTCTGGTCGCGATGTTAAATTCTTGAGTTACTTTTGGAAGACTTTATGGCTAAACTTGGCACAAAATTGTTGTTTTCTACTACTTGTCATCCTCAAACGGATGGACAAACTG
Source organism: Primulina eburnea (assembly GCF_022965805.1). Lineage (NCBI taxonomy): Eukaryota > Viridiplantae > Streptophyta > Magnoliopsida > Lamiales > Gesneriaceae > Primulina > Primulina eburnea. The sequence goes on from NW_027330897.1 coordinate 4,854, forward strand.
AAGTTGTCAATAGAACTTTGGGAACACTTTTGCGTGCTATTCTTAAAAAGAACTTGGATTGACATTTCTATGGACTTTATTTTGGGTTGCCTAGGACTAAGAAGGGAGGGATTCTATTTTCGTTGTTGTGGATAGATTCTCTAAGATGGCACATTTTATAGCTTGTCATAAAACCGATGATGCTTCAAACATTGCGGATTTGTTCTTTAGAGAAGTCGTTAGGTTGCATGGCATGCTAGGACTATTGCTTTGATCGCGATGTTAAATTCTTGAGTTACTTTTGGAAGACTTTATGGCTAAACTTGGCACAAAAGTTGTTTTCTACTACTTGTCATCCTCAAACGGATGGACAAACTGAAGTTGTCAATAGAACTTTGGGAACACTTTTGCGTGCTATTCTTAAAAAGAACTTGGATTGACATTTCTATGGACTTTATTTTGGGTTGCCTAGGACTAAGAAGGGAGGGATTCTATTTCGTTGTTGTGGATAGATTCTCTAAGATGGCACATTTTATAGCTTGTCATAAAACCGATGATGCTTCAAACATTGCGGATTTGTTCTTTAGAGAAGTCGCTAGGTTGCATGGCATGCCTAGGACTATTGTTTCTGGTCGCGATGTTAAATTCTTGAGTTACTTTTGGAAGACTTTGGGCTAAACTTGGCACAAAATTGTTGTTTTCTACTACTTGTCATCCTCAAACGGATGGACAAACTGAAGTTGTCAATAGAACTTTGGGAACACTTTTGCGTGCTATTCTTAAAAAGAACTTGGATTGACATTTCTATGGACTTTATTTTGGGTTGCCTAGGACTAAGAAGGGAGGGATTCTATTTTCGTTGTTGTGGATAGATTCTCTAAGATGGCACATTTTATAGCTTGTCATAAAACCGATGATGCTTCAAACATTGCGGATTTGTTCTTTAGAGAAGTCGTTAGGTTGCATGGCATGCTAGGACTATTGCTTTCTGATCGCGATGTTAAATTCTTGAGTTACTTTTGGAAGACTTTATGGCTAAACTTGGCACAAAATTGTTGTTTTCTACTACTTGTCATCCTCAAACGGATGGACAAACTGAAGTTGTCAATAGAACTTTGGGAACACTTTTGCGTGCTATTCTTAAAAAGAACTTGGATTGACATTTCTATGGACTTTATTTTGGGTTGCCTAGGACTAAGAAGGGAGGGATTCTATTTCGTTGTTGTGGATAGATTCTCTAAGATGGCACATTTTATAGCTTGTCATAAAACCGATGATGCTTCAAACATTGCGGATTTGTTCTTTAGAGAAGTCGTAGGTTGCATGGCATGCTAGGACTATTGCTTTCTGATCGCGATGTTAAATTCTTGAGTTACTTTTGGAAGACTTTATGGCTAAACTTGGCACAAAATTGTTGTTTTCTACTACTTGTCATCCTCAAACGGATGGACAAACTGAAGTTGTCAATAGAACTTTGGGAACACTTTTGCGTGCTATTCTTAAAAAAATTGGATTGACATTTCTATGGACTTTATTTTGGGTTGCCTAGGACTAAGAAGGGAGGGATTCTATTCGTTGTTGTGGATAGATTCTCTAAGATGGCACATTTTATAGCTTGTCATAAAACCGATGATGCTTCAAACATTGCGGATTTGTTCTTTAGAGAAGTCGCTAGGTTGCATGGCATGCCTAGGACTATTGTTTCTGGTCGCGATGTTAAATTCTTGAGTTACTTTTGGAAGACTTTATGGGCTAAACTTGGCACAAAATTGTTGTTTTCTACTACTTGTCATCCTCAAACGGATGGACAAACTGAAGTTGTCAATAGAACTTTGGGAACACTTTTGCGTGCTATTCTTAAAAAGAACTTGGATTGACATTTCTATGGACTTTATTTTGGGTTGCCTAGGACTAAGAAGGGAGGGATTCTATTTTTTGTTGTGGATAGATTCTCTAAGATGGCACATTTTATAGCTTGTCATAAAACCGATGATGCTTCAAACATTGCGGATTTGTTCTTTAGAGAAGTCGTTAGGTTGCATGGCCTGACTAGGACTATTGCTTTCTGATCGCGATGTTAAATTCTTGAGTTACTTTTGGAAGACTTTATGGCTAAACTTGGCACAAAATTGTTGTTTTCTACTACTTGTCATCCTCAAACGGATGGACAAACTGAAGTTGTCAATAGAACTTTGGGAACACTTTTGCGTGCTATTCTTAAAAAGATTGGATTGACATTTCTATGGACTTTATTTTGGGTTGCCTAGGACTAAGAAGGGAGGGATTCTATTTTTGTTGTTGTGGATAGATTCTCTAAGATGACATTTTATAGCTTGTCATAAAACCGATGATGCTTCAAACATTGCGGATTTGTTTTTAGAGAAGTCGCTAGGTTGCATGGCATGCCTAGGACTATTGTTTCTGGTCGCGATGTTAAATTCTTGAGTTACTTTTGGAAGACTTTCTGGCTAAACTTGGCACAAAATTTTGTTTTCTACTACTTGTCATCCTCAAACGGATGGACAAACTGAAGTTGTCAATAGAACTTTGGGAACATTTTGCGTGCTATTCTTAAAAAGAACTTGGATTGACATTTCTATGGACTTTATTTTGGGTTGCCTAGGACTAAGAAGGGAGGGATTCTATTTTCGTTGTTGTGGATAGATTCTCTAAGATGGCACATTTTATAGCTTGTCATAAAACCGATGATGCTTCAAACATTGCGGATTTGTTCTTTAGAGAAGTCGTTAGGTTGCATGGCCTGACTAGGACTATTGCTTTCGCGATGTTAAATTCTTGAGTTACTTTTGGAAGACTTTATGGCTAAACTTGGCACAAAATTGTTGTTTTCTACTACTTGTCATCCTCAAACGGATGGACAAACTGAAGTTGTCAATAGAACTTTGGGAACTTTTGCGTGCTATTCTTAAAGA
>NW_027330898.1:0-50795 GCF_022965805.1 Primulina eburnea
TCTCTCTCTTCCTTGACAAGAAAGCCACATCCACCAAAGGGTTGGCGAGAGAAAAATTTGGTCTACAAAGCAAATTAGATTTGTTTGATTATTGATTAAGAATCAATAATTATTAGTTAATGGTTGATTAAGAATCCATTAGCACAAAATCATGATTGACAATCATGAAACCCACGACCATCTCCCAAATTTTGGTGAAGAAATTTCGGCCCTTCAGTATCCTTCCACCGCCGCACCGCCGTCACTGCACCGTCTCCGAATTTTGGAAATTCGGAGGCTACAGTCTTAACGCATAAATCATTTGGATTTTCTAGTGCAATCCAAACGAGGAAAACAGTTTTTGATTGTGAACCTAATTTGGCGATCAAATTTGAAGACCCGTTCGTATGAATTTACAAAAAGGGCTATCTCCGCTTAAACATCGGAATGGTTTGGAGTCCAAGCGTTAAGAACACAAAAGTATAATTCTAAACATCCTATGAATGTTTTTGTTTACATGACGTTCAAGAACAAAATTTTTAAACTTCCGCCGCGTCTTAGGTGCGAGAATACAATGCCTCACAATGGTATCAGAGCCGTATTATTCCAATCGTGTGTTTTAATTAAATTGTGTTGAGTTTATTATTCTAACTGCAAAAGAATTTTTTTGAAAAACGCCCATAAAATTTATTTTTGAAAAATCTGTTTTTTTTAAAAAAATTGGTACTGCCCAGAACTGTTCCATAAACACCAAGGTTCTAAAAAACGTGAATCGCCCCGAAGCGTGGATATCGATGTGGGACCCGGACGCTAATTCGTTTCTTAATCATCTTGGGAATATTAAAACAATTAAATAAACAGGGTCTAATTTATTTTTTAAAATACAAAAGCGGAAACATATGAAATAAATCTTATTTCATTTCCAAAATCAATATCCAGATCTAAGTACAAGTCCTGTACAAAATTAAATCATAACAACTATGTTCATTCACTACATGTCAGGTGATGCAACAGATCTACTTTTGGGTCCGAATCTCCACGCTAAACTAGTCCTCTCTCGTCCTCGTCTTGACCCTGATCCTGTCCCATCTGCTGTCATACACACATACAACAAGAAAACAACCGGATAACTCCAGTGAGAAATACATTCCCAGTATAAATCATGTATACATGCAATCATATAAACAGATATAAAAGCATGAAATAAATATCAATAACATGTATCAAATCTAAAAGACATGAATCGATATAAAACTATCAATCAGACTCTGTCTCACAATCTCTGACTCGACTCTTTCCTAATCTAAGGATCCCGATCTGAATAAGAACGCAACAATCTCCCACTTACTCTCCCGATCGTGGTGGGCGGTACGTTCTTATTTATGGACTTTGGTCCAGTCCATATCGAATCTCGCTATAGAAGTCGCTCTACTCCTATGCACACATCGATATGACCAAACGTCCGGTGTCTTGACATATCCTGCCAAAGACTGGCATAATTCCTGCCAAAACTGGGCATATCCTGCCAAAGACTGAGCATATCCTGCCAATGACTTCTCACATAACAAATGCTTAATTATAAATCAATAAAATAAGCATATCAATCTTAAACACTGCCATATATCGAGGCAATGACAATCAATTATGTGATTTTGGGAGACTCAAGTTAAATCAAACTCGAGTTGTGCAATCCCGAATAAACATTAATCTATACCTTTCTCTTCTCGGTCTAACGAAGTCGAAGTCTCGAATTCAATTCTGTCCATATTCAATATATTCAATCTGGTAAAGACAATATCGAATATTGTAACGCCCCGAAAATTCGAACGTCCACGCAAACCACATGCATGCAATTATTAAATTCTCTTGTATTTAATTATTTGTATTAATTGCATTAATTAATTATTTTTTTTTGCATATTTTCATGTTTAAATTTTATTTTTATATGATTATATTAAAATGTATTTTTAAAGGTTATTCGAGTTGCGATCGAGGAACGAAGACCGATGGCTGAAAAAATAGAAAAATGTTTTTATTAAATAATTGTTTTTAATTATTTAAAATATGGGTGATGCTTTTTATTATTTTTAAAAATAAGAGGATTTGAGGTGATTTTATACGTCGGGACGTAATTTTTATCAGTGTTGGTTTTTCAACAAAAATTTGAACGTGTTGGCAACTCGGCTAATAAATTCACAGACTTTATTAAACAAAACTATTTTTAATATTTAATTAAACACTAATGGGCTAATTGGGCTTAATTAGTATGGTTAATGGGCATAAGCTAGCAATTAGAGTTTAATTAGGATTCTAACCAATATTTAAAACTAAAACCCACCCATTAAACCTATAACTACACGCCCCCTTCCCAAACAAATTCAGAATTCTTTTCCTCCCAATTTCTACACGGCACACACATCACAAAATTAAGAGAAAAGTTTGAAGGTTCTTCAAGGAAATTCAAGCCATGATTGTTCGTCTCCGTTCTTCGCAAATCGTCAACGTTTTTATCGTGCGTTTAATACGCAAAGGCACAACATATTCTCCTTTTACGCATCATCACACCGTATTACATAATTGTTTATGAAATTGCATGAAAATAAGTCACACAATTCACAATTTTCGTAACTATTCATATGCATGTGTTAACTCTTGAATTTTGGTTCCAAAATCATGATTAATTTGTGTTAAGGGGCTGCCATGGTTAGGGTATGGATTAAGCATGTTTTTACACTTGTTAGGGTCCAAAGAACACAACTAAAACGTTGCACATCATGAACATAAAAGTAGATGGAACCAGCAGTTATCACATGTGGCTTGAGGGCTCGGTTTTGTGAGTTAAGGGCTTGGCTTGGGTTCGTATGGGACCGGGGCTGGGCTAGGACCAGATATGAGTCGGAAAGAGAGTCCTAACCACGCTAGGACTCGAGAACAGGGCTGTGGAGGAGTCCTAGCAAGCTAGGACTCCCACCCTAGAGGTGATCAAGGGGCTGTGCATGGTGTTCAGGCTCGGCCAGGGAGCTCTGGGCTGGGCTAGGGCGATTCTTTAGGGTCCTAGGAGGGTGCAGGTTGGGCTTGTTCAAGGGATGGCTCATTGGTTAAGAGGCTACGCAAGAAAACTTAGAGTCCTAGCATAAGTGGGTTCTCGGCCATGGCTGGTAGCTGATTTCGGTTTTTCAACTAGGTTCGAGTACTATGGGCTCTAAGGGTCCAGGAGGGTTCCTACGGGGGATGAGCATGAGTTGGTACAGGGTGGCTCGAGGTGGCTCGAGCCAAACACAGAAACGCGAGGGAGGCACTATGTAAGCATCTTGTGTGCAGGATGGGCTTCTGTATTCAGGTAGCTGCTGCATGGGTTAAGGGGCTTGGGCTCGGTGGTGGCTCGACTGGGAGAGTCCTAGTTGGGTTAGGAGTCCTAGACATATGAGGAAGCACACACACAACACATGTAGGTTTTTGGGCCAAGTTTGAGAAGTGTTTTGGGCAGGCCAAGGCTGGTTTTTCGGGTTGGGCTTGCACAAGAGGGTCCCTAGATGGGTTGGCTAGGTTTTGGCTCAAGGTGGCTCGGGCGTGGCTCAAGTAAATTGGGAGATGGCTCGGTGTGTTCGCCGGTGTGTCAAAAACGAAAATTATAAGGCTAAACATAGATCTATGGGTCCACGAGGGTGTCTCATGACTTGTAAGGGTAGAATAAATCATAAAAAAGGTTAAGTTAAAAATTTGGGATCAAAATATTGAGTTTTTGATTTATTCGGGATTTAATCGCAGAACGAAACGCTAATTAAGGAGTTAATTAAAACACCTACTTTTAAGCTTTATTAAATTATGAAAAATTAGGTTTAAGCTTAAATAATTATTAAAAGTCTAAGTTTGAATTTGGGAATTTTATATTAAGGTTTGGTTTAATTCGGGATTAAAACGAAGTAATACGTCTTATTTAAAGATTAATTTAGAAGTCTTCGATTTAAGCTAAATAAAAATATGAGAGAATTCATTAAGCTTAAATAATTATTTGGGGCATGTTAGAGTCAATGAAATTAAGAAAATATCAAAAACGTGAAATTTTACGTCCAAGGGTAAAACGGTTTTTTTACACCTAAAAAAATAGTAAACGTCATAATAGTGCCCTATTTGCTGTTGAATATGCTAATATGATTATTTCACATGCTTATGAATTTTTATATGTTGATATGATTTTAAAAATGTTCATGGATGTTTATGATTTTTAATATGTTAAGTTATGATTTTTAAATGTCTATGATTTTTTATGATTTAAATTGGACATTTAAAAGATATGTTGCATGCTTGGTTTCAAAATAAAAAGATATTATGCATGTTTTTATTAAGTGGTGATAACCTGTTGAAGGATGTGAAGGGATTGTCACTACTGAATATGTTGGAAATATCGTGAGGATTATGATCCTAGTGGGAGTCTGACGATCGTGTTTCTTTGGATACGAATACGAATACGAATAAGAATACGAATATGAATATGTTAATACGTTGGCCAGGGCCCAGTTGACCGGTGAGAGTGTTGCTGGTGTCCCCCGCCGCCCAGTACTGTGGTTCTTTTAGATGGATCCATCGCCCAATACGATCAAGAATACGAGTCACAATCACGATTTGAATTCAACATACATGAACATGAATATGTTAATATGAATATGAATATGATAGGATCGGTTATTGACTAAGGAGTGTTTAGAAGGGGGGGTTGAATAAACACTTCTATGAATTTAATAGTTCTTTGAGAAAGGTAGTTCAGTTTTATTACAAACTGAACTAAATATCCCGTCGGTCAATAACAATCAGTTAAACTGAATAAGCAGTTGCGGAAAATAAACTGATTGAAAGATAGAATATCTAACTGAAAATGAAAGGCTGCAGTAAAGACAACACAATATGTTTCTGGATGTTAGGAGATTTGAATAACTCCTATGTCACCCCTTCTATCTCAAAGATAGGATATTCACTAAAAGACTTTGATCGAGTACAACACTTGTACAGACCCACTTCAGTTAGGACTTATCTATTGCCTAAACTGAAACTCTTAGTATAATACAATGATCTCTGTAAGTAACTGAACTTTAGCACTTGTTGAATTATCAATATTACAGAGTGCTAGTTTGCTCAAATTGTAGCCGTGATTGCTACGAATAAGTCTAATAAGAGTGAGCTGAGATTTTGACAGAGTAATAGCAAGTTTGAGATTGATAGATCGTTGTTTTGTTCAACTGCTCTTTAGTCATATTTATAGACTTGTCTTTCAACGGTAACTTTCAATTTATGTATCCGTTGATTGCTTCTTCAATATTTCTTTGGGAAATGTTCTCTTCATTGATTGTGATACGGCGTCTTAAATGCAATAGCCGAAACACATTGTTCTATGCTGTAGTGATCGAGGTGGGACTTTCCATATTCAGTTGCTGATATGATCTTTCCCGAGGAATCTTCAGTTGAGAGATTTTAATATTTTCGGCTGAATGTTTTAACTGATCAGTTCTCAACTGATCAGTTTATATTAACTGATTTCAGTTGATAAGTCCAGCTGCCGAATAAGCTGCCGAATTTGTTTTCGCGTATTAGATGATTTAATCGATTGATTTATGTTTTTGTCAAACTCCAGAATTTAGTTTCCAACAATTTCCCCCTTTATGGTGTTTGACAAAACCAAGAGATTTAACTCAGCTCTTTGTTGATAATAGATTACGCAACTGAATCATAGAATAGCTGGGTTCCTTGTAGATAATATAAAGTCTGAGAAAATGATATCAGTTGATAATAATAATCTGATTAATTCTTCAACTAATTCTTCAGCACAACTGAATAATAAAATAACTGGGCAAATGATATCAGTTGCTTCAGCTGCTTTCCCCCTTTTTGTCAAATACCTCCATTCTGTCTGAGAGCTTTCTAACATCGATGGATAGAAGTTTTACATCTGAGGAGATACTTGTGGCCATAGTAGTGAAAGAAGTCTGCAGTAATTCTATCTTCTTTGAAACGGAGGTTTCCAGTCGCCCAATTCTTTGACTGTTGACATCCTGATTTGTAGAGAAAGAGTTGATGAGTCCCTTCTTCATATCTGTTACAGTTTGGATAAGAGAGTCCATATTGGCTTGAAGTTTATTCATTTTCTCTAAGTTGGATGCATGTGAATGGTCCAGCTTTAGAGTGTGAGATAGTTGTGTGTTCTGAATTTTGGAGATGGTAGAGATCATTTGCTTCATATTATTCTGTAGGTGCTGAACTTATTCCAAGATAAGTGCAAAATCTGAAGAAGATGAAGGAGGAGACTGATAAGATGTTCCTGGTTCTTTAGAGATGTGCTCAAAAATGACCAAAGTTTGATCAGTTGAGACTGATTCAATAACATTTTGAACTGAAATATCAGTTTCAGTTATTTCTCCTTGAACTGGAATATCATCAGCAGTGATATCATCTAAATCCTGAGGTGGTGAAGAAGGGTTCTGTTCAGCAGATGATAAAAGCACTGAAGTTGGTGCCTCTACAGGATGATTGATTAAAGTGTCTGGCTCATTAGTGGGGTGAACCGGATCAGTAGATAGATCGGATTGTACAGATTCAATAGTATCCTCCGGATTGATTTGATCAGCAGAGTGATCAACTGTGGAAAATTCATGAACAACTGACTGAATAACTTCATCAATGTTTCCCAATTTCAGCTCAGCCTCAGAATACATCTTAGGAATATTAGTTGTAGGTGCTGTGTCGGATGAAGATGGAGCAATTGATGAAATACCTTCTGGTTGAGATGAAGAACCGGCAAGATCCGTGACTGGGTTTCCAACTGAATGATCAGCCGGAGCTTCTTCAGCAATTTTTTGAGACATCTCTGGGATGATCAGCTCTTGACCCATTTCCCAGTCTTTAATTTCTTCTTGTAGTGTTATCAGATCTGTTTCCAATTGAGCATAGACTGCATTTTCGTTGAATGTAGTTGGACTAAGGGGATTAAAGTTTTGCCTGATTTCAGCAACTATTTGCTGCAACTTTTGTTCCCGATGTAAGTTAAAGAAATATTTCTTCCTTTGCAAAGCTTGCTGAATAGAGGAGGCCTTAACTGTTTTGAGCACTAGTCGTTCTAGATCAATAAATATTTTCAACTTGGATTTATTGCGCAGTTCCTTAGCAAAAACATTAACTCTGAAATTGACCCATTCCTCAAAAACTTGGTGCTTCTCTGCTGCAAATGTATTGACTTCTTGCCAGATGAGGTCAATATGAGTCTGAATTGCATTTGAGGGCCTGGGTTCTTCTTGAAGTTTACTCTTGCCCTTAGAGTCACTCAAAATGTGTGGGATAGTTAATCCTGATGTAGTTGCGTCAATATTTTCTCTGAGTATTATTCCGGTGGGTCTGGCAAATGGCAAAGAAGAGTAAGGTGAGATACTAATCAGTGGTGCTTTGACCCCTGGAAGTTTTGATGATTTGCTGGATGCAGTGATGTTTGGCAGTAATGAGGATAATGGTAACTGATCCTCAGTTAAGGATGCAACTGAAACTTCCTTTGAGAAAACATCCTGGATTGGCTGTTGAGTTCCTGTATCCATTACCTGATCAGTGGATGTGGGTTTAACATGATCTATTGATTTGGTCTTCAGTGTCCTTGGTTTCTTGACAATTTGAAGAGGTAGAGTCTTCTGACTATCAGAATCACTGAGAGTCAGTTTGCGTTTTGACTCTTTCTTCTTTGTCAAGTTCTTGGCAACTTTGACTGATTTGGGAGCAGCCTGCTCCATCCCAATTTCCTTTTTGATCTTTATGAATTTCTCAGGGGAAAGATCTAATTTGGTTTTTGATGGTAGAATGTTTTTAGCATTGAATACCTTGAATCTTGTTAATCTGTCAGAATCATCAGCAATTAACCCTTGGTTTTTCAGCAGATAACTGAGCTGGACAGCAAAACCTTTGGATTGCTTAGCAGAAGAGAACATGTTCTTCAAAATAGTGAATAGAAGATGCTTCCAGTTGATTCGTCGTCCAGTCATGATTACGGTGATGAGTTGAAACTTTTCCAGAGTCAGAGCAGCAAACGACCCAGCCTTCGCCAAAAGCCCTTTGGCTACAATGTCTGCCAGCAGTTGCACCTCGTGCTTTAACTCCTTCTTGGGATCGGAAACTTTGATTTTCCGTCCATCTGCAGAGAGTAAAGTTTGCATCTCTTCGATTTCCGATGCCTTGATCTCAGAAATTTGTGCTAGCCCATTAGAAGGCAGTGAAAACAAATTTCCAAAATAATCTTCAGAGATGATCATTAGTTTGTTATTGATGGTAGCAGCAATGTTTTCATCAGAATTGATGAATCCTGTTGAATAGAAGTCGTGAAGCTCTTTGGGATAAATTTCCTGAGCGTAGAGACCCAAAAAGGCTTTTAAGCCTGCTGATTCCAGTTGCTGAAATACTTTCTTTACATCAGCGTCTGTAATTGACATAATTGAGTTGAAGTTGATAGCCATGGCGTTCAAAAGATGTGCTGGAATCTGGTTTGCCATTTGAAGGTGTCAGAAATTCTGATATCTCTCAAGATAAAAATTAGGAGAAGTGAGAGTTATTTAGAAAGATAAAATTCTCGTAAAGGAAAACTGAGATGAAGCGGGAAATAGTACTAATGTTTATGACTGTTTGAATTTTCGGACACGTGTCAGTCCAGTAAAATGTTGAGTAAAAATATGTGTACGTGTACTGTAATTTTGTGTGTAAAATAATGAGCGGTTAAAAATGTGTACACGTTATAAACTGAAATTCATCATGAATTAGCAGACAGTCATGTCATTTGATGTGGAATATAATAGGTTTAATTATTTAACTTTGATGAGAAGATTAGTTGAATAATCAACTGAACGATCAGTTAAAAAAAAACTGATTCCTTTCAGTTGAGAATTCACTAACAACTGTCTTCTCAGTTAACTTTTTAAACCTTCATTCCCCCTAAATAAATGCATTAAATAAAATAATCCTGATTAAGTAAATCCCAAGGCTTTTAATCGTCTTTTAAAGGAGTGTCCTTTCATCTTCTTTGACTTGGCCTATAAATAAGAGTAGAGAAGTTAGTCACAAGCATCAGCAGAAAATACTCAAAGATGGCAGGAGCAAGTAGTTCAAACGTTGATCCTTTTTCGCTGGAAGCACAGAAAGCTGCTATAGAAGACAAAGTGTTCTATGCTAGTCTTCCCTACTGGGAAGAGTTACTGGAGCTTGAGCTCCTGTATAACTCAGGAAGGGTTACTTCATTCAGGCGGATGGCCCAACTGAGAGAAGTGCGAGAGCACTTAAAGATTTCTACAGAAGTGGATGCCTTCAAGGAACGCCATCTTTATGAGCTGATGTTGCGTAAGGAGTTGGAGACTCTTAACAGCATCGCTTCTTCACATGGTTTCTGCAAAACTTCGTCCTCAGCACTAGCTGTTTGGATGAATATGTGGATAGCTAGTGTGAAGGAAACTTATGATAATGTAATCCTTTCAAATATTTATGGATGAATAAAATATTTATTGCATCGTTTTGTTCTATTTCTTCACACAATTATCTGTTATATGATCTAATGAAATGCTAACAGTCATCAGTTTTGGTAAGTAAACAAATGAACTGATAAAAAAATAATAAGTTGATAATGAAACAACTAATAATATTCAAACTGTTATCAGTTGACAATGATCAACTGATATATTAAATGTCCTCGGTAAATGTGAGAGACGCTTTAATTGACTTGTGATTCTTCAACTTCTTCAACACCTTTTTCTTATAAATGAGATGATAGTGATAAAAATGTGATTCCACATCAGTTCAAAACTATTTCAACATGTCTGATTCTGATGCATGCAGTAGCACTCACGTTCATGTGGCTGATCAGTCAGCTCCTCGCTTAACTGAAATTAAAAGAAAAATGGAAAGATATGTCTTTCAGAAGGTATTGACAACCTGGGAAAAGATTTATGAGTTGAAGATGGTGAGTGACAGTGGTGTCATTCCTACTCGTGCTCAGGAAGCAAGAGCACTGAAATACCTTGCTCGTTTTGAGGTTAGACATGTTAATGATTTGGTTGAAGACAAGTGTCTTTTAGTAGCAATGCTATGGAAGGAGTGGCATGTTTTGATAAGATCTCAAAGTCAAGGGCATTTGCTGGAGTTCGAATTTATGAGTTGAATGATTGGGTTAGGGCATGGCTCGATACAGTTGGATCTATGATTTCTTCTGTAAATTGGGAACGTTGGTATTCTTAGTGAAATATTATTCTCAATTTGTTGTGTTCTTATTTTCTGTACTTAATTCTGTTAGTGAAGTTATATTACTAATAATATCTTAAGATAAATCAATTAAACCAAGAATATTTCGGAAATAAGAAAACTTAGCCTCTGGTAATGGTTTTGTGAAGATGTCTGCTGCTTGTTGTTCCATTGAGACGTATTCTAATCTGATGTTCTTCTTCAGTGCATGATCTCTGATGAAATGATGTCTGACATCTATATGCTTAGTCCTGGAGTGAAGAACTGGATTGTATGTAATAGCAATTGTACTCGTGTTGTCACAGAATATTGGTGATTCCTTTGCATCAACACCATAATCTTTCAATTGTTGCTGAATCCAGAGTAATTGGGCACAGCAGCTTCCAGCAGCAAGATATTCTGCTTCAGTTGTGGAAGTTGCTATGGATGTTTGCTTTTTACTAAACCAAGAGATCAGTCTGTCTCCAAGAAACTGACATGACCCACTTGTACTTTTCTGATCAAGCTTGCATCCTGCATAATCTGCATCTGAATAGCCAACTAAATTGAAAGATGAGTCTTTAGAGTACCATAATCCAACATTTTCCGTGCCTTTAAGATATTTCAAGATACGTTTGGCAGCAGAAAAGTGTGATTGCTTAGGATTAGCTTGAAATCTTGCACATATGCATACAGCAAACATAATATCAGGACGACTAGCAGTTATGTACAATAATGAACCTATTAAACCTCTGTATAGTGTTGTCTCAACTGATATTCCCCCTTGATCAGTGTCTAATTTAACTGATGAGCTCATTGGAGTGCTTGCTGCTGAACAAGATTCCATACCAAATTTCTTCAGCAATTCCTTGGTATATTTGGTTTGACTGATAAATGTTCCTGAATCCAGTTGCTTCACTTGTAAACCAAGAAAGAATGTCAGCTCACCCATCATGCTCATCTCGAACTTATCCTGCATCAACTTGGAAAATTTCTTGCACAATTTGGGATTAGTTGACCCAAAAATAATGTCATCAACGTAAATTTGAACAAGTAAGATATGACCATTTTTCGAAAATTTAAACAAAGTCTTATCAACTGATCCAACAGAAAAATCATGATCAGTTAGGAATTTTGAAAGGGTTTCATACCAAGCTCTTGGAGCTTGTTTGAGACCATATAACGCTTTGTTCAAATAATAGACATGATCAGGGTAGTTATGATCGACAAAACCTGGAGGTTGTTCAACGTAGACTTCTTCCTGCAATTGGCCATTTAGGAATGCACTTTTCACATCCATTTGATAGACTTTAAAGTTCTTGAAGGATGCATAGGCAAGAAATATTCTGATTGCCTCCAGTCTTGCAACTGGTGCATATGTTTCATCATAATCAATTCCTTCTTCTTGTCTATATCCTTGTGCCACTAGCCTTGCTTTGTTGCGCACAACTGAACCATCTTCGTTCAGTTTGTTTCTGTACACCCATTTTGTTCCTATAACAGTTTTAAAAGCTGGTCTTGGAACTAAGTTCCAGACATTGTTATGAACGAACTGATTTAGCTCTTCTTGCATTGCATTAATCCAATTCGGATCAGCAAGAGCTTCGTCAGTTTTTGTTGGTTCTAATTGAGATACAAAAGCTGAATGAGTAAATAGATTGAGCATCTGATTTCTTGTTCTTACTGGATCAGATGGGTTACCTATTACCAGTTCTGGAGGGTGTGATTTCTTCCATCTAAGTTCAGCATTTGTTGCTACACTGTCAGCAAATTCTTCGTTGGGTAACTGAATGTTCTCAGTTTCAGTTGGAGCTAATTTAGTTGTTAACTGATTCACATTAGTTTGCTCCACTAAATGATTGTCAAGATTTGCTTCTAATTCAGCTGGTTGATCCAATATCTCAGGTTCAGATGTATGAAGGATATTTTGATTATTACGACTTTAGTCTGAGTCATCATCTTCCAGACTGATATCTGTAAATTGATCAGCTAGCTCAACTTGATCAGTTGGCTTATCAATTAGTGCCGTTTCATCAAAATCAACATGTGCAGATTCTTCAACATTTAAGGTTTTCTTATTAAATACTCTGTAAGCTATGCTAACTGATGAATATCCAAGGAAAATTCTTTCTGCAGATCTTGCATCAAAAGCCTTTAAATAATTTTTACCATTATCATGAATGAAGCATTTACAGCCAAATATTTTGAAGTAAGTGATTATGCTTTTTCTTCCTTGCCAGATCTCATATGGTGTTTTCATGTGGTTCTTATTAATCATCGATCTGTTCTGAGTATAGCATGCAGTGTTTACTGCTTCTGCCCAAAATCTTTGAGAAATACCAGAATCAGCAAGCATTGTTCTAGCAGCTTCTTTAAGAGTCCGATTTCTTCTCTCAGCTACACCGTTTTGCTGAGGTGTTCTTGCTGCTGAGAGCTCATGCTTGATTCCAGTATTTTCTAAAAAGCTTGAAAGTGTTTGATTGATGAATTCAGTTCCTCGATCAGATCTGATTCGATCAATTCCAACTGATTTTTCATTTAAAAGTCTTTTGAAGAGTTTAATCAGTTGTGAAGTCGTATGGTCTTTGGATTTGAGAAATATAACCCAAGTAAATCTTGAAAAGTCATCTACGACCACCAAGGTGTATTTCATTCCCCCTAAGCTCATGACTGGTATTGGACCAAAGAGATCCATGTGCAATAATTCTAAGCATCGGGATGAAGATTTACAGCCTTTGTTTTTGAAAGAGGATCGTACTTGTTTTCCATACTGACATGCTGAGCAAAGTTTTTCTTTTGAAAAATTTATTTTGGGCAAACCAGTTACAAGTTCATGCTTACTCAGATAGGCAAGTGATTTAAAATTTAAATGATTTAACCTTTTATGCCACAACTAGTTTTGAGATGATTTAGATGCAATAAAGCATACTGGTGTATAAGGTTGATAATTCCAGCTGACTTTGTAAGTGTTTCCACACCTTTTGCCAGTTAGAATAATCTCTTCAGTTGTGTTTTTGACTGAACAGGAGTGTTTGTCAAACTGAACTGAGAATCCATTATCGCATAACTGACTAATACTTATCAGATTATACTTAAGATTCTCGACTAATAAAACATCATTAATGGTGAAGTTACCATGGATAAGCTTACCCATACCCATAGTTTTACCTTTGGAGTTATCCCCAAAACTGATGTTTGGACCAGTGTATTTGACCAGTTGAGATAATAAATTTGAATCTCCTGTCATATGTCGTGAACATCCACTGTCCAAATACCATATTGATCCAATGCTTGTACCTACTTTCTGCAATTAAACACAAAATAAGATTTTGGTACCCTTTTTTTATTTGGGTCCAAATTTGATTAGTCCTTTAGGAATCCAGACTTGAATCAGTCTAACTGACCGTCCTGTTGCTGTATTCCATATGATCCTTTCTTGTCTGTTTGTGCTTGGTGTATGGTGTGTGGATGATACAACATGTGTTTTGCCCTTTTTCAACTGATTGTTCAACCGATATCTTTTCTGAACTGGCTTACTGTTGTAGTAGTTTGAGTAGCCATTTGAATATTTTCTGCTAAGAGTTTTTAGTTGCTGACTCCATGAGTCAGTCTTACTTTTTGGATTATACCCAATCCCACATCTCTTTCCTTTATTCATATTCTGAGATGGCTGTGTAATCAGTTTACTCGACTCTGCTTGTTCTTGTACCATAACTGATTTTACAAAGTGAATATATTTCCCTTTGTTCATATTCAGTTTTGGTTGAGTATCTTGGGAAGACGAATCATCTTTACTACAGAATCCTAAACCAGTTTTATCTTCAACTGATTTCTGAGAATTCTGTATATTAGTTAAAGCTTTAGATGATTTGTTCCAAGCCTGAATAAGCTCATTGTGCTTTGAATTTTCAAGCAACAATTTTTGAATCATTAATTGATCCCTGCTTCTTTCATTTCTGAGTTCAGCAATCTCCCTTCTCAGACTCAACATATCAAATGATTCATCAGTTTTTGTCTTATTGTCTTTGGGATCATCATGCTTTGCTCTGATTTTTTCAAATGATAAGGCAAGCTTTTGATACTCACTGACCATGTCATGAAGAGTTGATATGAGTTCTTCTCTTGTAAAATCAGTTGAACTAAAATCAAATACATGCTGATAGTTTGATTGATCTTCTATGTTATCAGCCATCAGACATTTTACTTCTTCTTCATCCTCACTAGAACTGTAAGAACTTTCTGGTTCTGACTCTTCGCTGTCAGTTTCTGCCCATTTGGCTTTGCTATCTTCAGCTAGGAGTACTTCATGTTTCTTTCTGTAAGGCTTCTTGTCGTCCTTAGATCTCTTCTTATGCTCATACACTTTCTTCTTTCTTTCAGTTGAGACTTGATTGTCCTTTTTCGGCTTGAGACAGTTAGCAATAAAGTGACCAGATTTGCCACAATTGTAACATACATTAGACTCTTCTCTAGAGTTGTTTCTTTGATAATTCTTCTGAAAATTTCCTTGATTTTTCCTCATGAATCTTCCAAATTTCTTAATGAATAGTGACATAGCATCATTGCTCAGTTGATCAGCAGCTTTCTCAACTGAACCAGTTGGTTCACTTCTAACAGCAGTCAAGGCAGTAGTTGCTGCTGGGGTAGATGGTTCCCCTTCTCGAGTTTGAAGTTCAAACTCATATGCTTTCAAGTCAGCAAATAAATCATGAAGTTCAACTTTGTTCAGATCTTTTGATTCCCTCATTGCCATAGTTTTGACATCCCATTCTTTGGGAAGTCCTCTGATTACTTTCAACGCTACTTCTTTATTTGTATACGCTTTTCCAAGTGCATTCAGTTCGTTGATGATACAGCTGGTTCTTTCATCATATTCGTGCATTGTTTCTCCAATCTTCATTCTGATGTTGTCGAACTTCTGCACAGCAACTGAAAGTTTGTTTTCCTTGGTTTGTTCATTGCCTTCGCAAAGTTGAATTAACTTCTCCCAAATTTCTTTGGCGGTTTTGCACATTTTGATTTTACTGAACGTTACTTTGTCCAGTGTCTTATACAATATGTCTTTTGCAACATTGTCTAGATTTGCCTTTCTCTTGTCCTCAGTATTCCACTCATCTCTGGGCTTTTCAATTCGGTGAGGTGCCCCTTCAGTAATAGCAACAGCTGTGTTTGCTTTCAAAATCTTCATGGGTCCGTCGGTTATAACGTACCACATGTCATCGTCTTTTGCAGCTAGATGAGTCTGCATTCTTATTTTCCAATCATCGAAATCTTCTCTGGAGAACATAGGAATCTTATTGAATGAGGACATAGTGATCAGATTGAGTATAGATAGTCTTTGATAGGATATGTCTTGCTCTGATACCACTTGATAGGATCGGTTATTGACTAAGGACTGTTAAGAAGGGGGGGTTGAATAAACACTTCTATGAATTTAATAGTTCTTTGAGAAAGGTAGTTCAGTTTTATTACAAACTGAACTAAATATCCCGTCGGTCAATAACAATCAGTTAAACTGAATAAGCAGTTGCGGAAAATAAACTGATTGAAAGATAGAATATCTAACTGAAAATGAAAGGCTGCAGTAAAGACAACACAATATGTTTCTGGATGTTCGGAGATTTGAATAACTCCTACGTCACCCCTTCTATCTCAAGGATAGGATATTCACTAAAAGACTTTGATCGAGTACAACACTTGTACAGACCCACTTCAGTTAGGACTTATCTATTGCCTAAACTGAAACTCTTAGTATAATACAATGATCTCTGTAAGTAACTGAACTTTAGCACTTGTTGAATTATCAATATTACAGAGTGCTAGTTTGCTCAAATTGTAGCCGTGATTGCTACGAATAAGTCTAATAAGAGTGAGCTGAGATTTTGACAGAGTAATAGCAAGTTTGAGATTGATAGATCATTGTTTTGTTCAACTGCTCTTTAGTCATATTTATAGACTTGTCTTTCAACGGTAACTCTCAATTTATGTATCCGTTGATTGCTTCTTCAATATTTCTTTGGGCAATGTTCTCTTCATTGATTGTGATACGGCGTCTTAAATACAATAGCCGAAACACATTGTCCTATGCTGTAGTGATCGAGGTGGGACTTTCCATATTCAGTTGCTGATATGATCTTTCCCGAGGTATCTTCAGTTGAGAGATTTTAATATTTTCGGCTGAATGTTTTAACTGATCAGTTCTCAACCGATCAGTTTATGTTAACTGATTTCAGTTGATAAGTCCAGCTGCCGAATTTGCTTTCGCGTATTAGATGATTTAATCGATTGATTTATGTTTTTGTCAAACTCCAGAATTTAGTTTCCAACAGAATATGAATATGAGGACATGAATATGTTGATATGAATATGGATATGAATATGAATATGAATATGTTCATGTTTATATGAAAATGTTTATGCATAAGATTATGAAAATATTTTTATTTAAAAGTTTTATGCATCATGAAAATGTTTACGAAAATGTTTATGTTTATACATCTTCATGAAAATGATATTTTAAGTACAAGTATTTTTCACTGTTATATGTTAACTGTATTACGTATTACACGTTATCAAGAATATGACGTGTTGAGTCTTTAGACTCACTAGGTGTGATTGATGCAGGTGATTTTAATTATGAATATGACAATGGAGGTCTTGATGGTTGACTTTACTGGACTGAAGGTGCACATAACCCGAGGACCGACGCTAGTTTTCCGCACTAGTTATTATTTATGATTTTAAGAAATGTTAAAGATATTTTTACGTCTTTTATTTATGTTATGAGAGATTTTTGAGAGGTTATAGTATGGGCTATATTTTACAAATAATGTTTTTAGGTTGGTAAAATATTTGATGATTTTATACTATAAAATATTTTCCTTTGGATTTTTAAATGGCAGTTGGATGTTTATTTTTAAAATGATGTCAAAAATAATTTATGGTTCGGCCGATGCCACGTGAGGTTTTAAAAAAAAAATTCTATGTACTTTCTAAGAAAACGAATAAGCAGATGTCTCAAATATACTGTGTCAATGTACAACTCAATTCAAGACCTGTTCTGATCAATACTCAAATCTAGACATAATTTGATCAATGTAACCTATACAACGATATAATCTCAATCAATAACGAATCTGATTAATATCAATCTACTGATATTTCGACGACATAACAATACAGTCTCAATAATTCTATCAATCTCAACATCACAGATATAATAACACGGCTCATAATCAATATCAACACCATTCTGATATCAAATCAATCTAATCACAATCAAATCAACTCTGAAAATTCATAACAATTTCATAGGGTATCTGTTTCTCAATCCGTTTTCGATTATACGATGTCTGATATCGTAAAAACAACATATATGAAACATATCCGATTCTGACAATATCATAATTTCAAATCATATCAAAAATCAATAAAACTTACGTCTAGTTGAAGCTATCGTCGATAGAATTACAGTATTGAAGTCGGATTGAAATTCAGACGGGCGAATCTTGCGTAAATCTTAAATCTAAAATGTGAAAAGGAGTAAGGATTTTCAGCTGTTTCTTCCGTGCTTCTTTCTGAATGAATTGAAGGGAATTGATTTATATATGTATATCAAGTTGCATGGCCATGATACGTGGCTTATTCTTCAAGCACTTCAGTCGGCGCTCGGGTGGTCGAGAAGTACCGCTCGGGCGCACAGGTTCTGTCCAAATCCTACTTTCTTGGGACATTGGCGCTCAGGAGGTTCTTTTATACCGCTCGGGCGCCAGGGGTTCTGTTAAAAAATCTTGGCTTGAAATACACCGACGCTCGGCTTCTCCTTGCACGTCTTATTTTAGCTCCTGAAATCTCAATTATGTCCATTTATCAATGTCTGATTACAGTACTAAAATCTCGGGCATTACATTTCTCCCCCCACCCTTAGATTTGATTTCGTCCTCGAAATCACAGACAATCAAATCATATCAGAAGAAATGTATAACAGAAGCTAACCAGAAAACTCATATCAGTGAAACAACTCTGTAAATCTCTGTCTCATGTCTGACTCGGTTTCCCATATAGCTTCTTCAATGCCATGACGACTCCACTAAATCTTCAAAGGTGGAATAGTCTTCATTTTGAGATGTTTTTCTTTACGATCGAGAATCTGAATCGGCTTCTCAAAGTAACTCAATGCCTCGTCAAGATAAAGAAGGTGGTTTGCCGGGTCGATAGACATCATGTATTCCAGATAAAGAAGGTGGTAGGGCGAGTCGATAGGCACGATCTCCTATCTTTTCAAGAATTTCATACGACCCAATATATCGTGGAGACAGTTTTCCTTTCTTGCCAAATCTGACACCTCTGAAAAGAGAAATCTTTAAGAATACTCGGTCTTCTGCCTCAAATACCAACTTCCTACTTCGAACATTGACATATTTGGCTTGTCTGTCTGGAGCTGCCTTCAATCTCTTCTGAATCAGTTTCACTTTCTCAGTCATATCTCTGATCATATCAGGTCCAATATCAGGAACCTCATAGATATCATCCAAATACAGAAGAAATCTGCACTTATTACCGTAAAACGTTTCAAACGGTGCTATCTCAATACTCGTCTGATAGCTGTTGTTGTACGCAAACTCAAGACATGACAATAAATCCTGCCAACTACTGCTAAAATCAAGCACTACAACTCTAAGAATATTCTCCAAAATCTAGATAATCCACTCTGATTGTCCGTCAGTCAGTGAATGATATGCAGTACTCAGATATAATCTAGTATCTAGAGTTTGCTGTAACTCTATCAAAAGTGCGAAGTAACCGAAAATCACGGTCTAAAATAATCAACTTTGGCACTCTGTGCAGTCGGACCACGTTTCTGACATAAATTTCAGTCATCTAGTTATGTCTATATGTCTTCATGTATGAAATAACACGTGCTGATTTGGTCACTCAGTCAATAACGACCCAAATCGCATCGGTATCTCAGGAGGAACGTTGTAGCTTTGTCACGAAATCCCTGGAAATGTGATCCCATTTCCATTCAGGAATGGACAATTTATATAATAAACCTCCTGGTTTCTTTCTGTGGGGACCCGGGCTCTAACTCAATTCTTTTGGGATTTAATTAGATCTTTGCTAGAAAATGTGGGTAAAAAATTTTGCTTTTAATATTAATTCAAATGTGTAATCAAAACATGACATATCTTTATAATAATTAAACAACATCAGGTACATACAAGTCTGTTTCTTACAAGCATACACTAGTGTTCAAATACCAACTACAAACATAAGTGATACAAGTCTAATAGGAAACACTAGAAATCTTCAACGCCCGAGATCTCCACGCTATCATCAATCTCTCATCTAGCTCGAGACCCAGATCCTGCCCCACCTGTTGTCATGCACACATACAGACACGACAACAGCCAGATAACTCCGGTGAGAACAAATCCCAGTATAACACATGAATGCATGCAATGTAATAATCATGTACAAAAGCATAGCATATATCAAGTAACATGCATGTAAAATCTACAACATGTAAAGGAATACAAATCTGTATTCAACATATAGTTCTTGACTCGATTCGTTTCTAATCTAGGGATCCCGGTGTGAATAAGACGGTCTGTCACCTACCCAACCACTCGGGGTAACGGTACGTCTTATTCCTAGACTTCGGTCAACTCTGTATCGAGGGTCTACACATAGAGTAAATCTACTACCATGCGTCGATACACCGAAACGTCTAGTTTTGGCCAATCTGCCAATATCTCCTATCTCAGGACTCGAATATAAATCAATAAACAAGACATTACATAATCAAATGTAATAACAATCTAGTATGTGATTTAGGGAAACTCGTATCAAATCTGAATCGAGTTGTGCAATCCCGTGACCACATGAATTATACCTTTCTTGTCGAATAGTCGGCATCATAGTCGAAAGCTCGAACTCAAGATGGCCAATACAAATCTGAAATGGCAATGTGTAGACACCTTCTATCAAAATATATCTCAATCAACTCAATGTACAAATCTGTAATTGATTTCAATACAATTCAACGGCGTAACGGCGTAGTCTCGCGATACCGATAACTCAATCTCAACATAACAATATCATAATCAATCCCAATAACTCATAATCTCATCTATCAACATATACATTCTGAAATCTGTACAATCCTTATACATTTCATGCTGGAAATTCGAACTATAGCCTACGGTATCCGAAAATCAATCCGATTGTGATTCTATAATGCTCAACATATCAAAAACTCATATCTTTAATAAAATCATAACTTTTCCAACACATATATTTCAAAACATGCTGGAAATGAACCATACTTACATCCTTTGATAGCTCGTGTTGCAAGGATCACAAATCCGGCCTCGGAATTAAAATCGGGTAGCTAGATCTTTCACAATTCAAAGTTTACTAGGAAGAAAGCTTGAGGAACTTTATGGCTTTGTCTCGGTTCTTTCTTGCTGGAAGGGAAGAAGTCAAGTGTCATTGCCAAATATATATACAACCTGCCATGTGTCATCGTAAAATTCAAAGGTGGCACTTTGCATGCAACACCGCAGGTGCGGTCACCCCAGCACCGCGGGTGCGCTCATGTTTCGGCAGGATTTTATTTTTGAAAATACCTCGACCGCGGGTGCGGTCATGTTCTTACCGCGGGTGCGGTGTGGCTTCGGCACAAACTCACAATTCTGATTTAAATGACCGCGGGTGCGGTATGGCTTCGGCCATTCTTTCAAAAATTCTCATTTTTATGTCATGCATTCTCACCTCTTCAATTCTCATATCAATGCCAACTGATAATTCTCGAGCCTTACACTTTCTTTTTGCCTTCATCTGTCAGCAATTCAGACATTTCGATACAAACTCTGCAATATATGATTTTATTTGTTTTTCTCAAAAACTGTCTTTTCTGATCATCATACATTTTCTGCCATCAGAATGAACGCTGAATCAATTGCTATGTGCTTCTGACAACATCCGTCCTTTCAAATCTGAAATATTCGGAACACAAAATGATTATTAACATATAACACACTGTCACAAACCTGTTATTCTGATCGATGCCCTGCTCTGACTGTCGATATCGAGTTCTGAATATTCTGATCAACTTGCTGAACTGCTTTAATTCTCAAAATCAGCTCTGGTTCGGACTGCACAATATACATTCTTCACTGTCTACTATGTGTTTCAAACACGAATTCAGAACAATAGCAATATCCAATCAGATTCGAAACATGAATCATCGATACTGATCTGCTAACTCATAAAACTGCAAATTTCTGACGTTAGTGTCGGTCTTGGCTAATTGATCACTGTTTCAACGTTGTTCAGATCCACTGCTATACCATTTCCGGATACACTGTGCCCCAAACAATCAGTTATATTCTTCGAATATATCAGAATATCATCGATGAATATAATCACGAAACATCAAAATACTTCGGAATACACGATTCGTTAACCCTAACATACTGGAATATCCCAAGGAAAACATTTGATCTCATGTAACCCATGGCCAGTAAATATTCAAACTGCTCTTTCAGCTTTTTCAATTCAATCAGTACCATCTGTCTAGTATTTTAAAAATAGAAACTGTACCTGGTACACAATCAATGCTGCAATCTATCTCTTTGACTAGAAGCAATTCTGAAATCCTATCTGATAAAACATCAACAATTTCATATATCACTGGCAATTCGGCCAATGATAGGCTCGATTTAAGTAAATCAACTGAATAGACAAGGAACCTCTCTGCTCCTTTCTATATCAATCGAGTCATAAACATCGCAGATATCAAAGGAATTCGAGATCTAGAGTTCTTACCGTAACATTTCTATTCATCAGCCATATCCGGTCTGAATCTTATCATCTTCTGTCAAAATCAACGGTAACTCTGTACTTGGTCAAAATATCAGTACCGAAAACATTGTCAAAATCAGACAACCCAAGTACTATATCATCTAACTCAATCTCATATCTGTCATACTGTAGCATACCATGTCTAACATACATCACTGGTACAAAACCTCTCCCCAACAGAAAAAAAGATCAATATTACAGCAGATAATAAATCAATAGACAAAGCATATATCGATGAGATTCATTCAAAGATAATCGTATGGAATGCATTAGTATCTATCAATACATAAGCAAAATAGCCATACAATAAACAATTAACTGCCACTACCTCGTCAGGTGTGTCTTGGCCTTGGTTGTGATTGAGGAATTGTCGGTGGTTGGAAAGAGTGAACAACCGGTGATTGTCTATCAGGCGGTGCCACTGATCCAGATGGTTCTGCTCCCTGAGATCTTCGTGAACCTCTCTGTGGACAAACTTTGCCAAAGTGTCCTAGCTGTCGACAAATGTGGCAACTACCCAACACACCTCGATATTGCTCTGTGGAATGTATTCCTCCACAAGTGCTAAACTAAACTCCCGTAT
Source organism: Primulina eburnea (assembly GCF_022965805.1). Classification (NCBI taxonomy): domain Eukaryota; kingdom Viridiplantae; phylum Streptophyta; class Magnoliopsida; order Lamiales; family Gesneriaceae; genus Primulina; species Primulina eburnea. The sequence continues at coordinate 22,658 of NW_027330898.1, forward strand.
AACTCGGTCTAGAACTACTGGAGCTAGATGAACCACTCCCTAGCTTCTTAAACTGTTTCTTGCGAGCTTTCAGAAGATCCTTCTTTGCCCCACTACTACTGTCACTATCAAAGCTAGACGATGATTGCAAGAATTGAGCTGTAAGTTGTTGTTTCTGGGGGTGAGTAACATACGACATTCCTCGTTGTTGTATCAAATTTTCCTCAGCTCTCTTTGCCCTGTTCAAGGCGTCAGAAAAATAATAGGGTCGTTCCACATTTACCAATGCAGATATTTCAGGATTCAATCCGCTGATGAACTGATCAACTACAGCTTTATCATTCCCAGCCACCTGAGGAGCAAAACGTAGTAAAGTAGAGAATTTTGCCACATATTCTTCAATATTCAGCTGGCACTATTTCAAGTTGGCAAACTCTGTACTCTTATCTTGTCGGTACGATACTGGAAGAAATCTTTTATGAAACTCAGCTTAAAAGATTTTCCACGTAATCACGGTACCCTGCTGTTCTAAGGCTTCCTTGGTTGCAAACCACCAACTTTTTGCGACCTCGTGTAACTGGTGCCCAATCAATCTAACTCGGCGTTCATCTGTGTAATCAAGTGAATCAAACAGCACTTCACTATCATTCAACGAACTCTCACAATCATCAGACGTCTCAGTACCCTTCAGAATCGGCGGTTGAAATGACTGAAACCTCTTCAACATTGTTTTCATCGGAGTTTCTGACACATCCTTCCGATAAACCGAAGTACCACCTGATTCTGGAATTCTTCGAGGAGGTATATCAGATTACCAAAAAAATTAATAACCAAATACAACAAACCTGTTTCAGTCCTCCTATGATCTTCTTACTGCTGATCAAGAATCGGTTCTGATTCATTCTCAATAACACATGTTTCCAAATCAAATCAGATAAACATGCATTATAAAGCAGTAGAACATGCTAGCAATCAAATGCAAGGAAAGAAAAACTCAATCTACCCCGCTCACTACCTCCTACCTCAGTCTGAAGGATCTATCGCTATGATACCACCTGATGTGGGGACCCAGACGCTAATTCATTTCTTAATCATCTTTGGGAATAATTAAAACAATTAAATAAACAGGGTCTAATTTTTTTTTTAAATACAAAAACAGGAAACATATGAAATAAATCTTATTTCATTTACAAAATCAATATCCAGATCTAAGTACAAGTGCCTGTACAAAAGTAAATCATAACAACTACTGTTCATTCACTACATGTCAGGTGATGCAACAGATCTACTTCTGGGTCCGAATCTCCACGCTAAACTAGTCCTCTCTTGTCCTCGTCTTGACCCTGATCATGTCCCATCTATTGTCATGCACACATACAAACAAGACAACAGCTGTATAGCTCCGGTGAGAAATACATTCCCAGTATAAATCATGTATACATGCAATCTTATAAACAGATATAAAAGCATGAAATAAATATCAATAACATGTATCAAATCTTAAAGACATGAATCGATGTAAAACTATCAATCAGACTCTGACTCACAATCTCTGACTCGACTCTTTCTTAATCTAGGGATCCCGATCGCAAAAATCTCCCACTTACTCTCCAGATCGTGGTAGCGGTACGTTCTTATTTACGGACTTTGGTCCTGTCCATATCGAATCTCGCTATAGAAGTCGTTCTACTCCTATGCACACATCGATATGACCAAACGTCCGGTGTCTTGACATATCCTGCCAAAGACTGGCATATCCTGCCAAAACTGGGCATATCCTGCCAATGACTTCGCACATAACAAATGCTTAACTATAAATCAATAAAATAAGCATATCAATCTTAAACACTGCCATATATCGAGGCAATGACAATCAAGTATGTGATTTTGGGAGACTCAAGTTAAATCAAACTCGAGTTGTACAATCCCGAATCAACATTAATCTATACATTTCTCTTCTCGGTCTGACGAAGTCGAAGTCTCGAATTCAATTCTGTCCATATTCATTCTGGTAATGACAATATCAAATATACTGTGTCAATGTACAACTCAATTCAAGATCTGTTCTTATCAATACTCAAATCTAGACATAATCTGATCAATGTCAACTATACACGATACAATCTCAATCAATAACGAATCTGAATAATATCAATCTACTGATATTTCGACGGCATAACAATACAATCTCAATAACCCCGTCAATCTCAACATCACAGATATAATAACACGGCTCATAATAAATATCAACACCATTCTGATATCAAATCAGTCTAATCACAATCAAATCAACTATGAAATTCATAACAATTTCATAGGGTATCTGTTTCTCAATCCGGTTTCGATTATAAGATGTTTGATATCGTAAGAACAACATATATGAATCATATCCGATTCTGGCAATATCATAATTTCAAATCATATAAAAAATCAATAAAACTCACGTCCAGTTGAAGCAATCGTCGATAGGAATTACAGTATTGAAGTCGGATTGAAATTTGGACGGGCGAATCTTGCGTAAATCATAAATCTAAAAGGTGAAAAGGCGTAAGGATTTTCATCTGTTTCTTCCGTGCTTCCGTGCTTCTTTCTGAATGAATTGAAGGGAACTGATATATATATATATATATATATATATATATATATCTATATATATATATATAATTGTTTTTACGATATTTTAATTTGAGTTTTAGAAATTTAGTTTCTCTTGAGTGTTTTTGACTAAGAAGGTCTGGGTAGTAAGTCCTAACGTTAAGGCTGTAAAACCATAGAATTGTATAGGATTGTAGAGAGAAATTAAAAATCGAAACACAAATTTATTTAATAAAATGAATTCAATTTTCTATAGATTTACTTCTCTTAACTCCGCTACTTCAACTTCTTATGAGAATATAAGGATAATAAATATCGAAGAAATAGTCATAGAAGATTTTGATAAATCAATTGATAATTGGGAAATTCCTAAAGTAAATAAAGATCAAATTTATAAAACTTCAAATTATCAATTCTTCAAAACAGATTGTACAATCAAAACAGAATTCCAAGTAGATAAAAACTTTCTACATAACGATTTTTATGCTACACATAATAAAGAAAAAAGATTATGGTTTTTTGAAAAATTTATGGATACAAGAAAAGATATTCAACAAAAATTCTATGAATTTACAAATAAATATAAAATTCATATTTTATTTTTTGATTGGTTTGAAATATATTCCTTTCAAAATTCTTTAGATTATCCATTTTCAAATTCTGTTAATCCTATTAAAAATAATATAGAAACCTCGGTTATAGATAGTAAACTCAAAAACCCAATTTTTAAACCTTACCAAATAACTGAAAATAGTGTTAAAAATATCAAAGAAAATAATTTTGGATTTATAAAAATAATACAAGATAAATTAAGTAAAATGGCAACAACAACCAATAGCTCAAATCAACCCATAGATCAAATTGCTCCTAAAACACCAATCTCTAATCTTAGAATAAATACCTTAAATCATGATTCAGATATTAGTAAAGCTTTAGAACAATTCCAAAATCCTACAAATAAAATCAATAAAATATATTGGAATCAATCTTCACAAAAGTTACAAATTATTCCTGCTCCAGATTTAGGAATAATAAAACCCATAACACAATCTCGTTTTAATGCTTCTTCCGTTTATGATTGGAACATAGATGGAATGACTGAATATAATATTCTTAGTATTTTACAACAAATGACTATGGCAGCAAATGCCTATAAAACTCAAACAAATACACAAGATAGAACCATAGCCGAACTCCTTATAGCTGGTTTTTCTGGCCAAATTAAGGGTTGGTGGGACTATTATCTTACAAATCAACAACAAGAAGATATTTTAAATTCTATAAAAACTGATGAAGACGGGATACCAATTTTAGATCAAGATGAAAATCCCCAACAAGATGCTGTAGCTACTTTAATCCTAACAATCTCTTTACACTTTATAGGTGATCCTTCACATTTAAAAGATAAAAATGCTGAATTATTATCAAATCTTAAATGTAAAAAATTAAGTGATTTTCAATGGTATAAAAATACTTTTCTAACCAGAGTCATGCTTAGGGAAGACTCTAATCAACCATTTTGGAAAGAAAAATTCCTAGCAGGATTACCAACTCTTTTAGGAGAAAAGGTTAGAAATAAAATTAGGGAATCATGTGGAAAACAAATAATTCCTTATAATGAATTTACTTATAGTCAATTAATTAGTCTAACTCAACAAGAAGGTTTAAAAATATGTCAAGATCTAAAATTACAAAAACATTTAGAATGGGAAATGAAAAGAACGAAACAAGAATTAGGAACTTTTTGTCAACAATTCGATATAAATCCTAATAAACCTTCTCCTTCTAAATGCCTAGGAAACTGTAGTGAATCTAATGAAAACCATATAGAAAAAATTTTAAATACAATAAGAAAAATTTTAAATCAAAAGAAGAATTTTATAAGAAAACTTATAAGAAATTTAAAAATTTCAAAAAATATCCTAAAAAATCATTTAAAGATATTGAATGTTACAAATGTCATAAAAAGGGACATACTGCTAATTATTGTAGATTGAATAAACAATTAAATGAATTAGAATTAAATGAAGAAATATTAAATAAAATTTCTAATATTTTAATTGATTCTTCTGAATCAGAATTAGAAAATTTTTCTTCTAAAGATGAAAATGAATCTTTACAAATAGATGAATTAATTACATCTAGTAATGAATCTGAAAAACAAATTAACATGCTTTCAAAAGATCAAAAATTCTTTCTTGATATTATAAAAGACATAAATGATCCTAATATTCAAAAAGAATATCTTGATAAAACTTTAAAATCTCTCAAAGAAAATAAAGAAGAAAAAACAGAAATAAAATTTACTACTTTAGCAAATACTTCTAAAAATACTTACGACCTAACCAATATTTTAGGAAAAATAAAGAAAAGAAAAAATAAAGAGATAACAATCTCAGACTTACAAAAAGATATAAAAGAAATAAAACTAGAACTAAAAGAAAAACAAAAAGAAGATTCTGAAATAATCAAAGGAATATTAGATAATATTAACACTGAAAATTCTAAAGAATCTGAAGATAATAAATAAAAAATATTCAAACCTTGAGAAAATTCCAGAAGACTTTCTTTTTGTATTATGTTGAGGATCGAAGTTGAGTTTAGAGGGGGGGTGAATAAACTCTACTCGTTTTTCGTTCTGATGAGGTACTAAAATCTTGTTAAGGATAGTAGTTGATCTTGTGCGAATACTTTCACCTGATTACAGTAAATCGTGTAGAAACAATCTGATGAAGTAGATTGAAAAACAATAAAGCAGTAGACAGCAGTTGTTTATGGAAGTTCGAAGATAAACTCTTCTACGTCTCCCCTTCTTCTGTTTTTCCAGAAGGTATAACTAAAAGACTTTGGATATTACAGTACAACACTTGTACACATCCACTTCAGAAGGACTTACACCTCCGCCTACTGAAACTCTTAGTTTCTCAACTCACAAAAATGTGAAACAAAAAGTTCTGAAAAGACTCTTTTCAGATTACAGACTCTTCTGATAAATTATAATTGCAGTAAAGATCGTGAAGAGTGTAAGAATTAGTAGCACAAGATGATCTACAAAAGATCAGATATAAGCTATGAAGCGTGTGCTACTTTTCTTTGTGTTGAACTTTTAAAGTGCTCAAGGAAAACTGATATTCGTTCGATAAGAGAATAGCTTTGTTCCTTGAAAATGATATTTTGCGAAGTGTCGTGTCGAACAAGGATTTGATCCAAGTATATATAATCGACTGAGTTCAACGTTCACAATCAGAGAAGTCTTCAGATAACTGATACAATCAGCTTTATTACCGAAACAGGTTCCTGCAGAAAAGTTATAAAACAATCAGTCTTGTTTTATACTTAATTGGGTAATATGCATTAAATGACTCCGTATAGTATTTAATGCTGCAATTAATACTAGTACTAGGAACTCTTTAACGGTAACAATTAAGATAGCAATGTTAGAAGACGTTCTCTACTGGTTTTGAATTTTTATCCCTTTTCTACTAGTTTAGTTTTACTAGGACAGCAGCTACTGACAAGTTTGTTCTGGTCTGCTGGTCTACTGGTTTTAGTTATCATCGCCACAATAAAATTCATGTCTAACAATTTCCCCCTTTGTGGTGATGCCAAAACCTAAACAGTAGAAAGTCGTTAAGTAAAACACATAATCATTTAAACAAACGGATAATGTTAATAACGCATTAAAGTAAACAAATCAATCGGTTCCAATGTCCCTGTAAATGATTTCTTCATTTTGAGGTTCTTGATCTCTTCTGTTAGAAGGTTCAGCCTCATCTTCTGTTTGCCTGACTCCTACTTGATCTCCTTTATCTCCTCTATCTTCCCCCTTTTTGGCATCAGCAGCCACCACATGGGTAAAGAGATCATTCAGTCTGCAGAAATATTTTGAATGCCATCAGTTAGCATCTCCAGATACGAGGTCTGAGAAGAGATGCGATTATCTAAGGCAGTGATAGATTGATTTTGAGAGTCAATCTTTGGCATCCAAAAGTTCCACAGAAGTATACAGTGATCGAAAGATATCATCATGCTCAGTGATTCGAGAGAGTATATCATTTTGAGCAAGCATGATGGCATTGTGAGTTCTTGATATAGCTGTTCTGAAAACGGAGGCTTCAGCATACATCTTGTCCGAGGTCTCCTTAGTGAGATAGATGTATTTCCCCATTCGCTCTCGGAAAGATTTAGCACCACTGAATTCCGCAAGGTTTTCACAAGACATACGTTTCACTAACTCAGAGATGTTGTTGAGGTCGGTTTGTAGACACTGAATCTGATGTTCGAGGTTGAATGCATCTGATTCCGGGGAAGGGGTTCGTTCAAGAATGTGTTGTTTGATCTCAGAAAGACGAGAATTCGTCGCAGTCAAAACAGGGAGGGAGACAGTCAACGCAGTAGAAACAGGAGGAGCATCCATCAATGCAGTAGAAGGAGCAGGGTCTGCTGTGCTTTCTGCTGGAATTGCAGAAACAGTAGGCTCAACAGCAACCAGAGGAAGAGTAGTATCTTCAAATAAACATAAAGACACGTGTCAGTATGTTCTTGGTTGAGTGTTTGAAAAGTTTTGCAGAAACTGTCAGAGAGATGAATGATTTTGAAAATTTTGAAAAAGAGCGGGCTGTCCAGACGGTTACTAAAAGAAATCAGAAAAGGATTTGTCATTTTATGATAACGTCTGCTGGAAGTTTCAGAGTGCTGAAATATGCGAGCACTTTGTCAAAACCAGCAGACTTGTAGTTTTATCGAAAAGACAAACATCCTATCTGTTTTCTGAAAAAGTGTCAAACTTTTAGTCTGACTAAGATACTGTTCCCCCTCGGTAAATGCAATTAATAAGTAGTCATAATTGCGACAAGTGACTCTTGGCCATATCTCAATCTAAGCCGTTGAAACTGAACAGTCGCAATCTAGCGATTCACAAGAGTCTTTGTTCCCTCTATAAATACCTGCAAGGCTTGAACGAAGTTAAACAACAACAATGAAAACTCAAGTAAAAGGAGAGTTAGAGTTAGATTCAGGAGATGAAGCAAAATTGTCCAGAGAGAAGTTTGAGGGTATCATAAATTTCGTAATGATCCTTGAAATACACTCCTTGAGTTGTAGTTTCCACAGTCAAGCAGATCTTTTGCTGCGATTGAGTTTGAAATGTAGCACCGATTTCTTCCAGAAGCATGCTAATGCAATTAGAGAGTGCTGGTGGATTGATGATGCTGAAATCCTCTTTGATGCCCTGTAAGGCATCTAAAAATTATATTAGTGCTGGCAAGATCTAAGCTTGCTAGATTCTTTCTAGGCCTTTCTCTTCGAAGAAGACCATCTTTTTCCTGTTGAAGTACTTTGCAAGCAAATATCAGAAAGCTCCTATTACAGAAGACAAGCACTACATGTAACGCTACTGGTTAAATAGCAAAGAAGATCTACTGTTTTTACTTTTGCATCGTATAATGTACTGAAATGATTTCTAATAAAATTCCAGTTTTGCTTATCTGACTTTTCTCTTCTGCTTTTCTGCAAATATCTTATTGTTAGTTCAATGCGAAAACAAACAAGTAATAATAGAAGTTTAACTAAGATATCAGAAATTAGTCAAGTTAAATCTATTAAACCAAGAGAATTACGAAAGTAAGAAAACTTATTTTCTGGTAAGGGTTTCGTGAAGATATCTGCTGTTTGTTGATCAGTAGAAACATATACCAGACGAATGTTCTTCTTCTGCACATGATCTCTAATAAAGTGATGTCTGATGTCTATGTGCTTCGTTCTGGAATGAAGTACTGGATTTTGTGTGATTGCATTTGCACTGGTATTGTCATAGAATATAGGTGATTCGGAGGCTTGAATCCCATAGTCTCTTAACTGTTGTTGAATCCACAGTATCTGAGAGCAGCAGCTTCCAACAGCCAGATATTCTGCTTCTGCAGTAGATGTGGCTATGGAAGTCTGTTTCTTGCTAAACCAGGATATCAGCCTATCACCAAGAAATTGACAAAAACCACTTGTGCTTTTTCGGTCTAGTTTGCAACCTGCATAATCAGCATCTGAATATCCAATAAGATTTAACGATGAATCATTGGGATACCATAAGCCGACGTTTTGAGTTCCTTTCAAGTACTTCAAAATACGTTTAGCAGCAATATAATGAGATTGTTTGGGGTTAGATTCAAATCGAGCACAAATGCAAACAGCAAACATGATATCTGGTCTACTGGCAGTTAAATATAATAAAGAACCAATAAGACCTCGATACTGAGTTACCTCTACTGGAATACCACTTTCATCTTTATAATCTTATTGGATATTCCAAACAGCAACATGATATCATGCTTCCATTCCAAACTTTTTCAGAAGCTCCTTGGTGTACTTGGCTTGATTTATAAAGATTCCAGTCTCTGATTGCTTAATCTGTAATCCTAGGAAGAATGTTAATTCTCCCATCATACTCATTTCAAATTTATCATGCATCAATTTTCCAAACTTTGCACATAATTTGGGGTTAGTTGACCCAAAAATAATATCATCAACATAGATCTGTACTAAAAGAATGTGCTTATCTTTGACTAAAGTAAATAAAGTTTTATCTACTGCTCCGATGGTAAAATCATGATCAATGAGAAATTGTGATAGAGTGTCATACCAAGCTCTAGGTGCATGTTTTAGACCATATAAAGCTTTATGTAATTTAAATACATGATGCGGAGAGAAATGATCGATGAAACCTGGAGGTTGTTCGACGTATAATTCTTCTTGTAAAAGACCATTTAGAAAAGCACTTTTCACATCCATTTGATATACTTTGAAATTCTTGAAAGCAGCAAAGGCTAAGAATATTCTGATTGCTTCGAGCCTTGCTACTGGTGCATAAGTCTCATCAAAGTCTATGCCTTCTTCTTGTCTGAAGCCTTGAGCTACCAATCTAGCTTTATTTCTCACCACTGTGCCTTCTTCATTGAGTTTGTTTCTGAATACCCACTGAGTTCCAATGACAGCTTGATGAGATGGTCTAGGTACTAGAAACCAAACTTCATTACGTTTGAATTGATTCAGCTCTTCTTGCATGGCTTCAATCCAACTAGGATCCAGAAGAGCTTCTTCAATCTTCTTTGGTTCATCCTGAGATATAAAAGCAGCATGCATGTATTCATTAAACATTTGCCTTCTGGTTCTCAACGGCGCTGCTGGATTACCAATAACCAATGATGGAGGATGAGATTTTCTCCAGATAAACGGATTTGAATGGACATCTTCCTGATTTGTTATGTTAAGATTGTCTTCTACAGAACCAGTAGTAGGTTCTTGAACATCTTCTGCTGGTATTGGTAGATCCAAGTTCTGTACTTCTGGTTCCACTATTGGTGTGTCTGGTTCTGGATTTTGAAGATCCTTGGTATTTTCTTCCACATCATCTTCACTGTCGATTTCCAAGTGAATCCTGTCTAACCTGTTACTTAAATCAGATATGTTAGAAATTTCAGCACTGCTGTCTTCATCGAAGACAACATGAATTGATTCTTCAACATTAAGAGTTCTATTGTTGAAGATTCTAAAAGCTCTGCTTACAGCAGAGTAACCAAGAAATATTCCAGCATCTGATTTTGAGTCAAATGCCGTCAAATGATTTTTGCCATTATTTAGTACAAAACATTTGCAACCAAACACATGAAAATAAGATACATTGGGCTTCTTCCCTTTCCATATTTCATACGGAGTCTGGTTGTGTCTCTTGTTGACCATAGATCTGTTTTGCGTGTAACAAGCAGTATTGATAGCTTCAGCCCAGAAGCGCTGAGAAATGTCTGCATCTGCTAGCATTGTTCTAGCTGCTTCTTTTAGAGTTCTATTTCTTCTCTCAGCTACTCCGTTTTGTTGAGGAGTTCTGGCAGCTGAATATTCATGATGAATCCCCTGCTCATTCAAATATAACTCAAGATACTTGTTAGTTAATTCAGTGCCCCGATCACTTCTGATTTTAATGATGGTAGTAGATTTTTCATTTTGAATCCTTTTCAGAAGCTTGATCAAGAGACTACTGGTTTGATCTTTTCCTGCGAGAAAGATTACCCAAGTGAATCTAGAAAAATCATCAATAACAACAAGAGTATATTTCATTCCCCCTAAGCTCATGATGGGGATAGGACCAAATAGATCCATATGCAGTAGTTCCAGACATCTTGAAGTTGATTTGCTATCTTTGGTCTTGAAACTGGATCTTATCTGTTTCCCAAGCTGACAAGCAGAACAAACATGATTTTTAACGAAATTAATGTCAGGTAATCCATCAACTATATTCTGCTTCTTGAGATAATTGATTGACTTGAAATTCAGATGATTCAGTTTCTTGTGCCATAGCCAGTGTTTATTGCTAAGAGAAGCAACTAAGCATGTAGGAGTATTGACATGATTTGAGTTCCAAAAGACTCTGTAAGTATTGCCTTCTCTTTTTCCTGTTAACACAGTAGTTTCAGCAGAATCTCTAACTATACATGAATGCTTTTGAAAAGCCACAGAATACCCATTATCACATAGTTGGCTAATGCTGATAAGATTGTAACAAAGATTGTCAACTAATAACACATCATTGATAGTTATATTACCATGGATAATCTTACCCTTACCCATGGTTTTACCTTTTGAGTTGTCTCCAAAAGTTATCTTTGGTCCAGTACAGCTCACTATCTCGGAAAGTAGGTTTCTTTGTCCAGTCATGTGTCTAGAACATCCACTGTCCAGATACCATGTAGAGTTACTGATTTCTGCTTCCTTCTGCTGTTCCTGCAAACACAAATTTTAGTAACTGGTACCCAAATCTATTTGGGTCCAAGCCTTATCAGTCTTTTGGGAACCCACATTTGTACAATTCTTGGTGACTTTGTACTTCGGGTATCCAAAGATGTGTGTGCAACAGGAGGTCTGTTATTTCTAACAGTATGCATACCAAAATGTTGTTCTTCCCTTCTGTTTCTGTTTTCCAGTCTGTATCTCTTCTGAACAGGTTTAGAGTTGTAGTACTGGTAGTTTTTAACCATCATAGGATGTTGTTTTACAGAGTTGAATTCTTTTCTAAATCTAGAACTCTGGTCAACTTTTTCCTTTGGTTTAATGTAACCCAGACCATAGTGCATTCTTCTGTTCGTCAGATTTACATTCCTTTCAACTGAAGCAGTAGATACTTCTGGTTCCTGTACCACACTGGATTTCACAAAGTGAATGTATTTCCCTTTGCCCATATCCAGTGTTGGCTTAGTATTCGTTTCAGAAGTGCCTTCATTATTACAAAAACCGAGACCACTCCTATCTCCTGACTGTTTTTGTAATTCTTGCATCTTTTCCAATGAAACAGAAGACTTGTTCCAAGCATTTACCAGTAGCGACAACTTCTGGTTTTCAGAAAGCACCTTCTGGTAATCTGCTTTGGCTCTTTCATTCTCAGTTATTAATTTACTCATCTTAACTTGTAAATCATTGCAGCTGTCTACTTGCAAGCAAGTTAACTTACTGTTCTGATTCTTTAAGTTCTGATTTTCAATCTTAACTTCTTCAAACGATTGAGAAAGTCTGGAATACTCTTTTACCATTTCATGCAGTGCATCAATCAAGTCATTTCGTGTAAATTCATTAGAGTCAAAATCAAATACCTCTCCAGATGTCGAGGTTGGGTCATTGTCTGCCATTAGACATTTGACTTCTTCTGCATCACTGTCACTGGAATGACTTTCTGAGTCAGATGACTCAGAACTAGAGTCCGCCCACTTAGATTTGCTTTCTTCGGCAATCATTGCTTTTCGATCTCTTCTGGACTTTTTGTCATTCCTCTTGTGATCCTTTCTCTTTTGGTCATCCTTCTTTGGTTTAGGACAATCAGCAATGAAGTGACCTAACTTTCCACAGTTGAAGCATCCCATATCACCAGATGGTGAATCTTTCTTGAAATTGCGATTGGGACCCTGATAGGTTCGATGGTTATTTTTCATGAACCTGGAGAATTTCTTTACAAATAATGACATAGCATCACTACTGATTTGTTCAGCAGTCTTCTCCATTGTATTGTCAATGATCACAGCAGGTAATGCCTGAGGTACAACTGCAGCAGCAGTAAAAGAGGTAGAGGCAGTAGCAGTAAAATCAGTGGCAGTAGCAGCAAGAGCCTTGGTGGGTAGGCTTGAAGGCTCTTCTCCACTTCTTACTTCCAATTCGAACTCGTAGGCCTTTAGATCTGCAAATAAGTCGTGCAATTCCAATTTGTTCAAGTCTTTGGACACTCTCATAGCCATTGTTTTAACATCCCATTCTCTGGGTAAGGCTCTCATCACCTTGAGGGCTATTTCTCTGTTGCTATGCTCTTTACCCAGAGCAGCTAGCTCATTGACAAGATACTGAATCTTTCATCTAACTCATTTAGAGTTTCACCTGCTCTCATTTTCAGATTTTCAAACTTCTGCATTGCTACAGACAGTTTATTTTCTTTCGTTTGCTCATTTCCTTCACATATCTGGATGACCTTTTCCCAAATATCCTTCGCAGTAGAACACATCCTAATCTTGCTGAAGGTGTTCTTGTCGAGAGTTTTATACAATATATCCTTCGCCACATTATCAAGATTTGCTTTTTCTTATCTTCACTGGTCCATTCACTTCTTGATTTTTCGACCATCTGTGGTGCACCGTCAGTAACAGCAACAGCTGTGTTAGGCTTTAAGATTTTCAGTGGACCATCTGTGATGACATACCACATGTCATCATCTTGTGCTGCAAGATGAGCTTGCATTCTTATCTTCCAGTACGTCAAAATCTTCCTTAGAGAACATAGGGATCTTGCTGAAGTGTGCCATTTGTTGTAGTTTTTCACAAACAAGAATAACCTGCTCTGATACCAATTGTTGAGGATCGAAGTTGAGTTTAGAGGGGGGGTGAATAAACTCTACTCGTTTTTCGTTCTGATGAGGTACTAAAATCCTGTTAAGGATAGTAGTTGATCTTGTGCGAATACTTTCACCTGATTACAGTAAATCGTGCGGAAACAATCTGATGAAGTAGTTTGAAAAACAATAAAGCAGTAGACAGCAGTTGTTTATGGAAGTTCGAAGATAAACTCTTCTACGTCTCCCCTTCTTCTGTTTCCAGAAGGTATAACTAAAAGACTTTGGATATTACAGTACAACACTTGTACACACCCACTTCAGAAGGACTTACACCTCCGCCTACTGAAACTCTTAGTTTCTCAACTCACAAAAATGCGAAACACAAAGTTCTGAAAAGACTCTTTTCAGATTACAGACTCTTCTGATAAATTATAAGTGCAGTAAAGATCGTGAAGAGTGTAAGAATTAGTAGCACAAGATGATCTACAAAAGATCAGATATAAGCTATGAAGCGTGTGCTACTTTTCTTTGTGTTGAACTTTTAAAGTGCTCAAGGAAAACTGATATTCGTTCGATAAGAGAATAGCTTTGTTCCTTGAAAATGATATTATGCGAAGTGTCGTATCGAACAAGGATTTTATCCAAGTATATATAATCGACTGAGTTCAACGTTCACAATCAGAGAAGTCTTCAGGTAACTGATACAATCAGCTTTATTACCGAAACAGGTTCCTGCAGAAAAGCTATAAAACAATCAGTCTTGTTTTATACTTAATTGGGTAATATGCATTAAATGACTCCGTATAGTATTTAATGCTGCAATTAATACTAGTACTAGGAACTCTTTAACGGTAACAATTAAGATAGCAATGTTAGAAGACGTTCTCTACTGGTTTTGAATTGTTATCCCTTTTCTACTGATTTAGTTTTACTAGGACATCAGCTACTGACAAGTTTGTTCTGGTCTACTGGTCTACTGGTTTTAGTTATCATCGCCACAATAAAATTCATGTCTAACATATTAAGAGAAATAACCTCTAGAAAATACTTACTAAAAATAAATTTGGTATTTTCAGAAAATTTTAAAATTAGTACAATAGAGCTTTTTGATACTGGTGCTGATTTAAATTGTATAAAATCAGGAATAGTACCTAAAAATTTTCAAGAAAAAACTAATGAAAAACTTTCGGCTGCTAACAATTCTAAATTAAATGTCAATTCAAAAACAGAAGCATCAATATTAAACAATGGAGTTTTTATTAAAACTACATTTATTCTTGTTAACGATATACATCATACTGTAATTCTAGGAACATCTTTTATAGGATTAATTACTCCATATAAAGTAAATAATAATTCTATTTCTTTTAAATTTAATTACAAAAAATTAGAATTTGAATTCTTAGAAAAACCCCGTACAAGAAATCTCAATTTAATAAAAGCATATTCTATATATGAAAATAGTATTAATATACTAATTCAAGGAAAAAAATTTCAACTAGAAAATCTTAAAAAGATATATTTCCCCAAAAGGATAATAAAACAGTTAGAAACACAAGAACTTCCAAATAAAATTTCAAAATTTCAAAAGCTATTAGAAACAGAAATTTGTTCAGAAATTCCAAATGCTTTCTGGAATAGAAAACAACATATTGTAGATCTCCCTTATGAACAAGATTTTAATCATAAACAAATCCCAACCAAAGCTAGACCAATACAAATGAATTCTGATCTAGAAGAACATTGTAAAAAGGAAATACAAGATTTGGAAAAGAAAAATCTAATTTCCAAATCTAGATCTCCTTGGAGTTGCGCTGCTTTTTATGTTAATAAAAATTCTGAAATTGAAAGAGGGACTCCCAGATTAGTAATAAATTATAAACCATTAAATAAAGCATTAAAATGGATCAGATATCCTATACCAAATAAAAAAGATCTATTACAAAAAATGCATAATGCTTCTATATTTTCTAAATTTGATATGAAATCAGGATTTTGGCAAATACAAATTTCTCAAAAGGACAGGTATAAAACTGCTTTTACAGTCCCTTTTGGACAATATGAATGGAATGTAATGCCTTTTGGGTTAAAAAATGCCCCTTCTGAATTCCAAAGAATTATGAATGAAATCTTCAATGATTATTCAAAATTTTGTATAGTTTATATTGATGATGTCTTAGTCTTTTCAAACAACATAGATGAGCATATAAAACACCTAAAAACATTCCTTTATATTACAAAACAAAATGGTTTAGTAGTATCCAAATAAAAAATAAGCCTATTCCAGACTAAAATCAGATTTTTAGGACACTACATATCACAAGGAACTATTACACCTATTGAAAGATCTTTGCAATTTGCAAATAAATTCCCTGATAAAATACTTGATAAAAATCAATTACAAAGATTTTTAGGAAGTTTAAATTATGTTCTAGATTTCTGTCCTAACATTAATAGAATAGCAAAACCTTTACATGATAGGCTTAAGAAAAACCCAGTTCCATGGACTAGAAAAACACACAGAGTTAGTTCAGATAATCAAAAAACAAGTATTAGAAATTCCATGTTTACATATTGCAGATCCTAGCCTACCGAAAATAGTTGAGACAGATGCCTCAGATCTAGGATATGGAGGTATTTTAAAGCAAAAACAAGGAGACAAAGAGTATATAGTTCAGTATACATCAGCCCATTGGAACGACACCCAAAAGAATTATTCTACTATAAAAAAGGAAATTTTGGGCATTGTTTTATGCATACAAAAATTTCAAAGTGACTTATTAAATCAAATTTTTTACTAAGAATAGACTGTAAAAGTGCGAAAGAAATTTTACAAAAATATGTTCAAAATCTTGCATCAAAACAAATTTTTGCACGATGGCAGGCTATATTAAGTATTTTTTATTTTAATATTGAATTTATCAAAGGAGATACAAATTCTCTACCAGACTTCCTTACCCGAGAATTTCTTCAAGACAGAGTCAATGCCGCCGAAAAAAGATAAAGACAAAAGGCCTATCCAAACCTCTGTTGATCCAGTAAAACCAAAAAGTTGGTATGAAATTGTTACAAAAGAAGAAGAGCTCGACACTGCCCAATCCAAACTCCAAATTCCAAAGAAAGAAAACTGTGATATTGAAACCAGAATTACAAATTCTTGAAGCTCTTCTTGAAGCATCAAAGGACAAAAAAGCTCTAGAAAAAGAAAATTCCGAAGAAAAATCCTCAAAAATCCAAGTTTCAAATACTTTCCAGGTATTGTCAAATTCAGATGATTCCCTACAACATCCTCACAAAAACAATCTTTAAATCCTCAGGTTTCTTTAACCCAACCTTATTTAAAAGCCTCTTCAGAATTTTTTGAAAAACCTATATGGCAAAATATTATTAATACTGAAAGAGGATTCGATAGTTCTGAACCATTTCAGATTCTTCAAAAATATTTTGGAAAAGGAAGATATTATAAACCATATGATATTAATAAAACCCCTTATTTCTATCAAGCCATTCTTGAAATTACAGAATCCGTAATATTTAAAAATTTCTTCCTAGAAGAGAAACATGAAGATCCGGCATATTCTACTTGTAAGATTCTCAAAGTCATTGCTCCAGTCGATTGGGGATATGACTTAACCAAATCCCTATTCTTTCCAGAAAAACTTAAAGAAACACATTTTTTCGAAATACCTTTTAATTATTGGGATTATCAACAAGCATGGTACAATTCCTTTTTGATCCAAAACCAAAAGCATAAACACACATGTCTTTTCTATTTTGACACAAAAATATGTGATCCCAAACAATTTCCATTTTTGTGGAATTCATGGTGGGAATTTTTCGGATCATCATATGAAATTCTAAAACCCCCAATCCAAAGTTCGTTCAATTTATTCAAAGCTCAGTATAAACCCACAGATGAAGAAAAATCATTACAACCCTTGTTCCATGGGTTCTTGCATGGACAGTAGAAATTTCTGATAAAAAACAGCCAGTACTTATAAGAAGATTCAAAGTTAAATGGTGGGATAAATTTAAAAGTCCTCCAAGCATTTCAATCATGAATATTCAAAAATGGATTAAAGACTGTAACGTCAAGACTCCAGAAACATTCCAAACACCACAGCAGACAGACTTTTTGGTACAAAAATCTCAAATGGCAGCTATGCTTGCAACAGCAAAAACTCCTGAAGAAATGCAGGCAATATTGATGAAATTTACACCAGCCTTATCAAACAGATCAGAATCTTCAGAGCCCTCTATCCATTTGGATGATGATGGATGTAGAACCCGTAAATCAGTCTACGTATAAGCCATGCATAATTCTAGTATTTTAAATTTAATTGACTTCATTGCATGATTATTTTAAATGCATTTATTTGAAGTTAATTATTCATTATTTCAGTTCAGTAGTTTGATTTTTATTCTTTTCAGTCAATTCGGTGAGGTCGGACCGGAGTTGGAGTAATGAGATAAAATTTACTAGTAAGAAAACATTTCTAAAATTTATTTAAGATAAATAATGAGTAAATTTATTGTAAAAGAAGGTTTAGGGAATTATTTAAATAAGTTGAGATAATTAGTAGATAAAGTTCAATAATTAATTTCCTAATTCCCTAAAATATTTAATTGGTAGATAAAACAATAAATATTTAAAATACAATATTTAAGAAATGTTCCCCTCATTTTATTAATAAAATCGGCCCCCTCCTTTTTATTTTAAAAGACTTTATTAGTTGGGCAAAGTATTCTTTAATTATCTTCCCTTAACTTTTCTAGATAGATATCTTCCCCAACTTTTAAATCACTACCAAATAAATTAATTAAACTATTTTCTTGTTCCTAGACTCATTGGTCGACCAAGTGCACCCCCAATATCCCCTCAAAATCTTTTGATATCAATGTTATTTTCCTTATCCCACAAACTCCTAGATAGGAAGAATATTTCTTCCTTTATCTTGCAATCTTTCCTTCACCTCTCCCAACCATTCTCCCCTCCATTATTTCGAGATTTCCAGAGCCTAAACCAGAGAGAATAATCGTGAGAGGCTAAGGTAAAAGTAAGGAAGAAAAACAAGAAATAAAACAAGAGAAGCAACTCCGTCTCCTCCGCGCCGTATCGTCTATCCTTTTCGTTTTTCGTTCAAACGAAACAAAGGCATGTATTTATTTCTTTAAAACCTCAATCAAGTCCTACTATGATTTTTAAACATCACTTGTACATGAATTTATACCAGAAAACCGAAATACATCATAGATTTTTCAAAGGAACAACATGCAGATTTCGGCCCCCTTTCTTTTCAAGCTTCACGTTTTAATTGATGTTGTGGTTTCAGGTGGATATATCGGTTCCAGGCTCCCAAAGCAACATCTAGACATGTTCTAGGATGGATTAGGATCACTTTAGTCCATTATTTTAGTCCCCATGCTTGCTGGAATTCGGTAATGACAGCAACCTTCCACAGGTGCTGAAATGTGGTTCGAAAATTCTGTTATGCTGTCAAGGAGAAAGGATCTGATCTTGGCTGCCCCAAGGGCCTATAGCCATGGTTAGATCGATTCCCTAGCATGTCTAAGACGTGACTAAGTCGCCCTTTTGGTGGCTTGGTCCATGGTGCATCGATTTTAAAATAGAAAGCAAGAACAGCCCCCTCCCCACTTCGGCTCTTCCATTTGACAGCTAGTGTGGTTTTGATTTTTAAGGGATGGTGTGAATCTTGGTTGGCCTAGGGCCCTTAGCCACGGTTCATATCATACCCAAGGATGTCTAGATCGTGCCATGGTAAATGAAATGGCCACTGGAACGACGCGAGACAACCAACGAAGCAAGAACAGCCCCCTCCCTTTCGCCCCTTCTTTTTACAGCATGTGTGTGTGTTCGATTTTGTGGTGTGGTGTGAATCTTGGTTGGCCTCTGGCCCATAGCCATGGTTCATACCCTACCACTGGATGTTTAGATCGTGCCATGGTCAATGAAATGGCCACTGGAACGACACGAGACAACAAACAAAGCGAAACACCCCTCACGCGCGCAAAGGTGCTCTTGGGTGAATCTTTCGGTTGGTCGCTGGAATGAGGCGAATTGTGGCTGGTCTTGTGCCCTTAGCCATGGTTCAAATCATTCCTTGGGACGTTGGTAAGAGTCTCTGGTCAGTGGTTCACGCCCCTAATGGCCGATAGTCTCGAAACCAACGCAAGTCTTGTAATTGCGCAGCTGCTGGAAATTTACAGCAAGTTGCTGTGATGGTGCGAAGGCTCGTTCGAGTTCTTGGTTGGCTTTTAGCCTATGGCCTTGGACTGGACAGTGCCTCATCAAGTTAGGAAGGTCAAAGTTTTGACCGTTCGTGATTCGGATCATTTTTGAGGTCGTACGAAAATTTACGGTGCGATGTGCCAAATTGACTCTCGAAAGAGCGTTTCTTGTTTTGGCCTCCATTTCACCTAGGTTTCGACCCTCATAATTTTAGGAGCATAAATTCATAATTTTAAGTGTATTTTGATCATGACGTCACGTTGGTTCAGTGTTGGTTCAAAGTCATGATTAAAGTACGAGGTCGTTAGACGTTTCTGTCGCATTTTCAAAAATTTAATGGCATAAATTTGCCCAAGAAAAATCCATTGCATATTTTCATGGCATATTTAGGTTGCAGCAAGCCTGGGGACGATCCAATCCAGTTGGTAACATATACAGGAATTTTCATTATGCCAGTTAATTATTTTACGTGCATTAAATAGAAAATGATTATTTTTTAGATTTATGCGATATGGCTTGTGGTTCATTCACAATGTGGGAGTATTATTTTATACGGTCGCCAGTGACCGCTCAGTTCAGTTTTGTACCACTCGGTCGCTAGTGACCGGCCAGCTCAGTTCAGTTTCAGACTCCCCGGTAGCCAGTTATCGATCAGTTCAGCTTAGTGCAGTGGCCACAGGCGTAAAACATAATCTCAACCGAACATTTTTACCACTTATTTCAGTACAGGGCTACAAGGAGCAAATATTTTTACTGTGATTTTCAGTTCAGTTATGCACGTATTATAATTGCTCAGTACAGATTATTTTCAGCATGTCTCATGACATGATATTTTATCCCATGCACATTTTACTTCAGTTTTTACTCGTTACCTGCGATATATGCATGCTGAGTCTTTAGGCTCACTAGACTTGATTGTTGTAGGTACTGATGAGGCCAGGGCCGAGGGCGGGGACCAGTGAGCCAGCTTGGGTCGGCAGTAGTGGCACCCGAGGACCTCATTGCAGCAGTTGTTATTTTATTCCGCAAACAATTTTTTTATCAGTCATTGGATAATTTTCAAATTGTTATTGTTGGCGAAACTTTATTTTCTTCCGCTGCTATTATTTTAAACTTTGAACTGGGTTTATCAGTTGATTTTATGAATGAGGCCATTTAAGTTCTTTTAAAAAGAAAATTTGAATTTTCCGCAAAGTTTCAAGCAAATATTTTCGGGCCTTTACAGTTGGTATCAGAGCCAGGTTCTTGTAAAGGGTTACACTACTACTGACCACGAGAAGCTCACGAAGTCACGCCTTCGGTCTGTAAGTGTTACTTTTCAGCATTTTATTTAAAGCATGAATTATTTTTTTCAGCATGCTTCCATGAAATAATTTCGACCAGATTTCCAGTATTTCAGTGTTCATTTCAATTAAATTATGGAATTATGCATGTTAGTTACGTATGGGTTATGTTGGAACAGTATGCCCCCTAGACGCCAAGTAGGACGCCCGAGAGGTGGTGGCGAGCACCGTCGCGAGGACGATGACGATCAGAGACAAGAGAGGCAGACACCTCCTCCTCCTCCTCCACCTCCACCTCCACCTCCACCAGACATGAATGCCCAGATTCTAGCTGGGATGACGCAGTTCTTCGCACAGTTTGCGGGGAACAATGCCGTAGCCGCAGCCGCAGCCAGGCCGACAGGGCCCGAGGCTGTTTATGAGAGGTTTATGAAGATGCGTCCGAAGGAGTTTTCTGGGACGTCTGACCCCATGATTGCTGAGGGATGGATCAAATCCCTCGAGGTCATCTTCGAGTTTATGGAGCTGGGAGATGTCGAAAGAGTCAGATGCGCCACCTATCTGTTCATTGGAGACGCTTGCTTATGGTGGGAAGGAGCGTCGGTAGCCCTGACCTTGGCTACACTGTCATGGACCCGCTTTACGGAGGTTTTCTACTCCAAGTATTTTGCTGAGGAGGTTCGCACCAGGCTGACCACCGAGTTCATGAGCCTGCGACAGGGTGATATGAAGGTTACGGAGTTCATCCGTAAGTTCGAGAGGGGCTGTCACTTTGTGCCCCTGATAGCGAATGATGCCAGAGCCAAATTGATGCACTTCCTGGTGGGTTTACGGTCGATCTTGCGCCGGGATGTTAGGGTGTCTGACCCTGCTACTTATGAGATTGCCGTCTCCAAGGCCCTAGCCGCAGAGCAGGATCTGCGGGACATCGAGAGGGATCGCCAGGGCAAGCGCCCCGTCCAAGTACCACACCGCCCTCCTCCTCATCAGCATCAGCAGCAGAATAAGAGGCCATTTCATGGGCCGCCTAGAATCAGAGGCCAGCAGCAGCAACAGCAGGGGCGCCCAGCCCCGAGGACTTTTGAGCACCCAGT
This sequence comes from Primulina eburnea, assembly GCF_022965805.1. Taxonomy (NCBI): domain Eukaryota; kingdom Viridiplantae; phylum Streptophyta; class Magnoliopsida; order Lamiales; family Gesneriaceae; genus Primulina; species Primulina eburnea. The sequence continues at coordinate 44,714 of NW_027330898.1, forward strand.
CTGTCCCAGGTGCTCACGCCGCCATACTAGAGCGTGTATGGTTGGCTCAAGAAAGTGTTTTAAGTGTGGCAGTCCAGACCACGTGTTACTGCAGTGCCCTCAGAGACATCTGTCTACTCAAGGCAGAGTTTTTGCTCTCCATGCAGCGGAAACAAACCCGGAGACTATTTTGTTGACAGGTACCTTTAAGCATTAAGTTATTATTCGAATTTCAGCGTTTTGGGAATCGGGATTTAGATTTTTGAACTTAGAACTGTTATAGGATTGCATGCTCTACTCAGATTTATTTCGGGGGAATTAAGCTAGAAGAACCTTGACCTTTGCATGTCTATAAGTTTAGATCTTGTAGTGGGATTCAACTTAGAGTTCCGATCTTTCAGGGAGGATTTTTATATCTGGTTCCGCTACCAAGGCCTTAATAGATTTAGGGGCCACTCACTCGTTTATTTCGGAGGTCTTTGCAAACTTTCTCAAGATCAAGACCATTGGGCTAGACATAGCCTTTTCAGTAGTGTTTCCGTCAGGCGAGGAGATGGCATCCACCAATGTTATCCGAGATATAGATATGGAGCTGCACGGTAATCTTGTTTATGCGGATCTGATCGTGCTACCGATGCCAGAATTCGACATCATCCTAGGGATGGACTGGCTATTGAGGAACAGAGTGTTGATAGACTTCCAGCGGAGATCTGTTCTTTTCCGACCGCCTGGGATGGAGCAATTCTTATTTGAGCCGGACAGGTACTTTCCTTTACCGCACATTATTCCATATGTTCAGGCTAGGAAGCTCATGCATAGAGGGTGTCGGGCATTTCTAGCGACCTTTTTATCTGTCCCTGAGGAACCCAGCCAGTCAGCCTCAGATGTTCCGATTGTCAAAGATTTCTTAGACGTTTTTCCCGAAGACGTCTCTGGTATGCCACCTAAGAGAGAGGTGGAGTTCTCCATTGAGCTTATGCCAGGTACGGCTCCGATATCCAAAGCGCCGTACCGACTAGCACCGACCGAGATGGCAGAGCTTAAGAAGCAGATTCAGGAACTTCTGGACAAGGAGTTCATTCGTCCGAGCTTTTCTCCATGGGGCGCGCCGGTCTTATTTGTGAAGAAGAAGGATGGCTCGATGAGGCTTTGCATTGACTATCGGGAGTTGAATAGGGTTACAGTGAAGAACAAATACCCACTGCCGAGGATTGAGGATCTGTTTGACCAGTTGCAGGGAGCTTCGATTTTCTCCAAGATAGACCTGCGTTCCGGTTATCACCAGTTGAAGGTGAGAGATGCAGATGTTTCCAAGACAGCTTTCAGGAATCGTTATGGTCACTACGAGTTCCTTGTGATGCCGTTCGGTTTGACCAATGCGCCAGCGATCTTCATGGATCTCATGAATCGCGTATTTCAACCGTACCTCGACCAGTTTGTGATAGTGTTCATAGATGACATTCTCGTCTACTCCAAGAGTCGGGAGGATCACAGCAGACATCTGACCACAGTGCTGCAGACCTTGCAGAAGCACAAATTATTCGCAAAGTTCAGTAAGTGCGAATTCTGGTTAGAGAAGGTGGCGTTCTTGGGCCACATTGTTTCTAGCAGTGGCATTGAGGTAGACCCGGCGAAAGTCGCTACAGTCAGAGATTGGGTTGTGCCGCAGAATGCATCCGAGATCCGCAGTTTTCTTGGGCTAGCAGGATATTACAGGAAATTCATTCAGGGATTCTCCTCCATTGCCGTTCCACTCACATCATTGACAAAGAAGAATGTGAAGTTTGTGTGGAGCGATGAGTGCCAGAAGAGCTTCGATACTTTGAAGCAAGCTCTTATTTCAGCACCAGTTTTGGCCACACCTTCAGGACCCGGCGAGTTTGTCCTTTATACCGATGCTTCGAAGCTCGGTTTAGGTGCAGTTTTGATGCAGCATGGGAGAGTGATAGCTTATGCTTCTCGACAGCTGAAAATCCACGAGAAGAACTACCCCACCCATGATCTAGAGTTGGCCGCAGTAGTTTTTGCCTTGAAGATTTGGAGGCACTATTTGTATGGGTAGAAGTGCCAGATCTTTACTGACCACAAGAGCCTCAAGTATTTCTTTACGCAGAAGGAGCTGAACATGCGTCAGAGGCATTGGTTGGAGCTTGTGAAAGACTACGATTGTGACATTAGCTACCACCTGGGTAAAGCTAATGTAGTTGCAGATGCTTTGAGCAGAAAAGTCGCAGTGATGGCTCACTTGACGATTCAGAGACCTCTTCAGACTGAGATGCAGAGGTTTGATCTCGAGACTTATCCTCGAGGTAGAGTTCCTAGTCTATCTACCTTGACCATTCAGTCTTCCCTTCTTGACCGTATTCGCAGTGGTCAGTCAGCAGATGAGCAATTGGCACAGTGGAAGAAGAGAGATGAAGCCAAGGGCAGTGTCTTGTATACAGTCACTGACGGTATTGTGAGATACCGAGACAGGATATGGGTTCCTAGCAGTGATTCTATCCGAGCAGACATATTATCAGAGGCCCATATGTCCCCGTACTCCATTCACCCTGGGAGTACGAAGATGTACAAAGATCTGCAGCTATTGTATTGGTGGCCAGGGATGAAGAAGGACATCAGGCGTTTTGTATCCGAGTGCCTAACTTGCCAGTTAGTGAAGGCCGAGCATCAGAGACCAGCAGGTTTGCTCAAGCCTCTTCCTATCCCCGAGTGGAAGTGGGAGAACATTACCATGGATTTTGTGACCGGTTTGCCGAAGTCAGCCAGAGGATCGAATGCCATCTGGGTGATTGTAGATCGTCTTACCAAATCAGCGCACTTCTTGCCTATTAAGACGACTTTCACCATGGTTCAGTATGCAGAGTTGTATAACCGGGAGATAGTCCGACTTCATGGTATTCCAGTTTCGATCGTATCTGACAGAGACCCTAGATTCACTTCCTCCTTTTGGAAGAGTTTGCATTCGACTTTGGGTACTAAGTTGCTGTTTAGCACAGCTTTCCATCCGCAGACAGATGGGCAGTCGGAGCGAGTTATTCAGATTTTGGAGGATCTTCTTCGTGCTTGCGTCATTGATTCTCTGGGAGTTGGGAGTCGAACTTACCATTGGTTGAGTTCACCTATAACAACAGCTTCCAGTCTTCTATTGGTATGGCACCGTATGAAGCTTTGTATGGCCGTAAGTGTAGATCTCCTGTTCATTGGGATGAAGTAGGAGAGAGAGCAGAGTTGGGTCCAGAAATTGTTCAGCAGGCTGCAGATGTAGTAGTCAAGATCCGTGATCGGATGAGGACTGCTCAGAGTCGACAGAAAAGCTATGCAGATCAGAGAAGGAGAGGACCTAGAGTTCGCATTGGGCGACCATGTCTTTGTGAAGGTGGCACCTATGAATGGTGTCATGAGATTTGGGATGAAAGGGAAGCTCAGTCCGAGATTCATTGGACCGTTTGAGATCCTCGACAGAGTTGGGACGCTAGGCTTATCGTGTGGCTCTTCCGCCGAATCTGGCCGGAGTACACAATGTGTTCCACGTCTCGATGCTGAGGAAGTATATGGCAAATCCTTCGCATGTGCTAAATTTTGAGCCGCTGCAGCTTACTCCGAACTTATCTTATGAGGAGAGAACCGTGCAGATCCTAGACAGACAGGAGAAGAAGCTTCGGAACAAGCTGGTTAAGCGAGTCAAAGTCAGATGGCTCAACCATTCAGAGGAGGAAGCTACGTGGGAGTCTGAGTCAGAGATGAGAGAGCGATACCCCGAGTTATTCGGTGAGTTCTAATTTCGAGGACGAAATTTCTTTTAGGGGAGAAGGATAGTAGAACCCGTAAATCAGTCTACGTATAAGCCATGCATATTTCTAGTATTTTAAATTTAATCGACTTCATTGCATGATTATTTTAAATGCATTTATTTGAAGTTAATTATTCATTATTTCAGTTCAGTAGTTTGATTTTTATTCTTTTCAGTCAATTCGGTGAGGCCGGACCGGAGTTGGAGTAATGAGATAAAATTTACTAGTAAAACATTTCTAAAATTTATTTAAGATAAATAATGATTAAATTTATTGTAAAAGAAGGTTTAGGAAATTATTTAAATAAGTTGAGATAATTAGTAGATAAAGTTCAATAATTAATTTTCTTAATTCCCTAAAATATTTAATTGGTAGATAAAACAATAAATATTTAAATACAATATCTAAGAAATGTTCCCCTCATTTTATTAATAAAATCGGCCCCCTCCTTTTTATTTTAAAATACTTTATTAGTTGGGCAAAGTATTCTTTAATTATCTTCCCTTAACTTTTCTAGATAGATATCTTCCCCAACTTTTAAATCACTACCAAATAAATTAATTAAACTATTTTCTTGTTCCTAGACTCATTGGTCGACCAAGTGCATCTCCCCAATATCCCCTCAAAATCTTTTGATATCAAGGTTTATTTTGCTTATCCCAAAACTCCTAGATAGCAATAATATTTCTTCCTTTATCTTGCAATCTTTCCTTCACCTCTCCCAACCATTCTCCCCTCCATTATGTTCGAGATTTCCAGAGGCCTAAACCAGAGAGAGAATAATCTTGAGAGGCTAAGGTAAAAGTAATGAAGAAAAACAAGAAAGAAAACAAGAGAAGCAACTCCGTCTCCTCCGTGCCGTATCGTCTATCCTTTTTGTTTTTCGTTCAAACGAAACAAAGGCATGTATTTATTTCTTTCAAACCTCAATCAAGTCCTACTATGATTTTTAAACATCACTTGTACATGAATTTATACCAGAAAACCGAAATACATCATAGATTTTTCAAAGGAACAACATGCAGATTTCGGCCCCCTTTCTTTTCAAGCTTCACGTTTTTCTTGATGTTGTGGTTTCAGGTGGATAGATCGGTTCCAGGAAAACCCAAGGCAACATCTAGACATGTTCTAGGATGGATTAGGATCACTTTAGTCCATTATTTTTAGTCCCCATGCTTGCTGGAATTCGGTAATGACAGCAACCTTCCACAGGTGCTGAAATGTGGTTCGAAAATTCTGTTATGGTGTTTTCATCGCAGTTTAAACAGACCTAGTACTTTAATATGACTTTGAACCAACCGAACACACTGAAACCCAACGTGACGTCATGATTAAAATACACTTAAATTATGAATTTATGCTCCTAAAATTATGAGGGTCAAAACCTAGGTGAAATGGAGGCCAAAACAAGAAACGCTCTTTCGAGAGTCAATTTGGCACATCGCACCGTAATTCGTACGACCTCAAAAATGATCCGAATCAAAACGGTCAAAAATTGACCTTCCTAACGGTGAGGCAATGTCCAGTCCAAGGCATAGGCTAAAAGCCACCAAGAACTCGAACGAGCCTTCGCACCTCACAGCAACTTGTGTAAATTTCCAGCAGCTGCGCAATTACAAGACTTGCGTTGGTTTCGAGACTATCGGCCATTAGGGGCGTGAACCAACTGACCAGAGACTCTTACCAACGTCCAAAGAAGAGTTGAACCATGGCTAAGGGCACAAGACCAGCCACAATTGCTATTCCAGAGACCAACCGAAAGATTCACCCAAGAGCACCTTTGCGCGCGTGAGGGGGGTTTCGCTTTGTTTGTTGTCTCGTGTGTTCCAGTGTCCATTTATTGACATGGCACGATCAAACATCCAGTGGTAGGGTATGAACCTGGCTATGGCAGGAGGCCAACCAAGATTCACACCACACCCACAAAATCGAACACACACACATGCGTGTAAAAAGAAGGGGGAAAGGGAGGGGGTGTTCTTGCTTCGTTGGTTGTCTCGCGTCGTCCAGTGGCCATTTCATTACCATGGCACGATTCTAGACATCCTGGGTATGATATGAACCGTGGCTAAGGGCCTAGGCCAACCAAGATTCACACCATCCCTTAAAAATCAAAACCACACTAGCTGTCAAATGGAAGAGCCGAATAGTGGGGAGGGGGCTGTTCTTGCTTTATTTTAAAATCGATGCACCATGGACCAAGCCACCAAAAGGGCGACTTAGTCACGTCTTAGACATGCTAGGGAATCGATCTAACCATGGCTATAGGCCCTTGGGGCAAGCCAAGATCAGATCCTTCTCCTTGACAG
>NW_027330899.1:0-7387 GCF_022965805.1 Primulina eburnea
TTAAGAATAGCACGCAAAAGTGTTCCCAAAGTCTATTGACAACTTCAGTTTGTCCATCCGTTTGAGGATGACAAGTAGTAGAAAACAACAATTTTGTGCCAAGTTTAGCCCATAAAGTATTCCAAAAGTAACTCAAGAATTTAACATCGCGACCAGAAACAATAGTCCTAGGCATGCCATGCAACCTCCGACTTCTCTAAGAACTAATCCGCAATGTTTGAAGCATCATCGATTTTATGCAAGCTATAAAATGTGCCATCTTAGAGAATCTATCCACAACAACGAAAATAGAATCCATCCCCTTCTTAGTCCTAGGCACCCAAAATAAAGTCCATAGAAATGTCAATCCAAGTTCTTTTTAAGAATAGCACGCAAAAGTGTTCCCAAAGTTCTATTGACAACTTCAGTTTGTCCATCCGTTTGAGGATGACAAGTAGTAGAAAAAACAATTTTGTGCCAAGTTTAGACCATAAAGTATTCCAAAAGTAACTCAAGAATTTAACATCGCGACCAGAAACAATAGTCCTAGGCATGCCATGCAACCTACCGACTTCTCTAAAGAACAAATCCGCAATGTTTGAAGCATCATCGTTTTATGACAAGCTATAAAATGTGCCATCTTAGAGAATCTATCCACAACAACGAAAATAGAATCCTCCCCTTCTTAGTCCTAGGCAACCCCAAAATAAAGTCCATAGAAATGTCAATCCAAGTTCTTTTTAAGAATAGCACGCAAAAGTGTTCCCAAAGTTCTATTGACAACTTCAGTTTGTCCATCCGTTTGAGGATGACAAGTAGTAGAAAACAACAATTTGTGCCAAGTTTAGACCATAAAGTATTCCAAAAGTAACTCAAAATTATAACATCGACCAGAAACAATAGTCCTAGGCATGCCATGCAACCTACCGACTTCTCTAAAGAACTAATCCGCAATGTTTGAACATCATCGATTTTATGGCAAGCTATAAAATGTGCCATCTTAGAGAATCTATCCACAACAACGAAAATAGAATCCATCCCCTTCTTAGTCCTAGGCACCCCAAAATAAAGTCCATAGAAATGTCAATCCAAGTTCTTTTTAAGAATAGCACGCAAAAGTGTTCCCAAAGTTCTATTGACAACTTCAGTTTGTCCATCCGTTTGAGGATGACAAGTAGTAGAAAACAACAATTTTGTGCCAAGTTTAGACCATAAAGTATTCCAAAAGTAACTCAAGAATTTAACATCGCGACCAAAACAATAGTCCTAGGCATGCCATGCAACCTCCGACTTCTCTAAAGAACAAATCCGCAATGTTTGAAGCATCATCGATTTTATGACAAGCTATAAAATGTGCCATCTTAGAGAATCTATCCACAACAACGAAAATAGAATCCATCCCCTTCTTAGTCCTAGGCAACCCCAAAATAAAGTCCATAGAAATGTCAATCCAAGTTCTTTTTAAGAATAGCACGCAAAAGTGTTCCCAAAGTTCTATTGACAACTTCAGTTTGTCCATCCGTTTGAGGATGACAAGTAGTAGAAAACAACAATTTTGTGCCAAGTTTAGACCATAAAGTATTCCAAAAGTAACTCAAGAATTTAACATCGCGACCAGAAACAATAGTCCTAGGCATGCCATGCAACCTACCGACTTCTCTAAAGAACAAATCCGCAATGTTTGAAGCATCATCGGTTTTATGACAAGCTATAAAATGTGCCATCTTAGAGAATCTATCCACAACAACGAAAATAGAATCCCCCTTCTTAGTCCTAGGCAACCCCAAAATAAAGTCCATAGAAATGTCAATCCAAGTTCTTTTTAAGAATAGCACGCAAAAGTGTTCCCAAAGTTCTATTGACAACTTCAGTTTGTCCATCCGTTTGAGGATGACAAGTAGTAGAAAACAACAATTTTGTGCCAAGTTTAGACCATAAAGTATTCCAAAAGTAACTCAAGAATTTAACATCGCGACCAGAAACAATAGTCCTAGGCATGCCATGCAACCTACCGACTTCTCTAAAGAACTAATCCGCAATGTTTGAACATCATCGATTTTATGCAAGCTATAAAATGTGCCATCTTAGAGAATCTATCCACAACAACGAAAATAGAATCCATCCCCTTCTTAGTCCTAGGCACCCCAAAATAAAGTCCATAGAAATGTCAATCCAAGTTCTTTTTAAGAATAGCACGCAAAAGTGTTCCCAAAGTTCTATTGACAACTTCAGTTTGTCCATCCGTTTGAGGATGACAAGTAGTAGAAAACAACAATTTTGTGCCAAGTTTAGACCATAAAGTATTCCAAAAGTAACTCAAGAATTTAACATCGCGACCAGAAACAATAGTCCTAGGCATGCCATGCAACCTACCGACTTCTCTAAAGAACAAATCCGCAATGTTTGAAGCATCATCGTTTTATGACAAGCTATAAAATGTGCCATCTTAGAGAATCTATCCACAACAACGAAAATAGAATCCCTCCCCTTCTTAGTCCTAGGCAACCCCAAAATAAAGTCCATAGAAATGTCAATCCAAGTTCTTTTTAAGAATAGCACGCAAAAGTGTTCCCAAAGTTCTATTGACAACTTCAGTTTGTCCATCCGTTTGAGGATGACAAGTAGTAGAAAACAACAATTTTGTGCCAAGTTTAGACCATAAAGTATTCCAAAAGTAACTCAAGAATTTAACATCGCGACCAGAAACAATAGTCCTAGGCATGCCATGCAACCTACCGACTTCTCTAAAGAACAAATCCGCAATGTTTGAAGCATCATCTTTTATGACAAGCTATAAAATGTGCCATCTTAGAGAATCTATCCACAACAACGAAAATAGAATCCATCCCCTTCTTAGTCCTAGGCACCCCAAAATAAAGTCCATAGAAATGTCAATCCAAGTTCTTTTTAAGAATAGCACGCAAAAGTGTTCCCAAAGTTCTATTGACAACTTCAGTTTGTCCATCCGTTTGAGGATGACAAGTAGTAGAAAACAACAATTTGTGCCAAGTTTAGACCATAAAGTATTCCAAAAGTAACTCAAGAATTTAACATCGCGACCAGAAACAATAGTCCTAGGCATGCCATGCAACCTACCGACTTCTCTAAAGAACTAATCCGCAATGTTTGAACATCATCGATTTTATGAGCTATAAAATGTGCCATCTTAGAGAATCTATCCACAACAACGAAAATAGAATCCTCCCCTTCTTAGTCCTAGGCACCCCAAAATAAAGTCCATAGAAATGTCAATCCAAGTTCTTTTTAAGAATAGCACGCAAAAGTGTTCCCAAAGTTCTATTGACAACTTCAGTTTGTCCATCCGTTTGAGGATGACAAGTAGTAGAAAACAACTTTTGTGCCAAGTTTAGACCATAAAGTATTCCAAAAGTAACTCAAGAATTTAACATCGCGACCAGAAACAATAGTCCTAGGCATGCCATGCAACCTACCGACTTCTCTAAAGAACAAATCCGCAATGTTTGAAGCATCATCGATTTTATGACAAGCTATAAAATGTGCCATCTTAGAGAATCTATCCACAACAACGAAAATAGAATCCTCCCCTTCTTAGTCCTAGGCAACCCCAAAATAAAGTCCATAGAAATGTCAATCCAAGTTCTTTTTAAGAATAGCACGCAAAAGTGTTCCCAAAGTTCTATTGACAACTTCAGTTTGTCCATCCGTTTGAGGATGACAAGTAGTAGAAAACAACAATTTTGTGCCAAGTTTAGACCATAAAGTATTCCAAAAGTAACTCAAGAATTTAACATCGCGACCAAAACAATAGTCCTAGGCATGCCATGCAACCTCCGACTTCTCTAAAGAACAAATCCGCAATGTTTGAAGCATCATCGATTTTATGACAAGCTATAAAATGTGCCATCTTAGAGAATCTATCCACAACAACGAAAATAGAATCATCCCCTTCTTAGTCCTAGGAACCCCAAAATAAAGTCCATAGAAATGTCAATCCAAGTTCTTTTTAAGAATAGCACGCAAAAGTGTTCCCAAAGTTCTATTGACAACTTCAGTTTGTCCATCCGTTTGAGGATGACAAGTAGTAGAAAACAACAATTTTGTGCCAAGTTTAGACCATAAAGTATTCCAAAAGTAACTCAAGAATTTAACATCGCGACCAGAAACAATAGTCCTAGGCATGCCATGCAACCTACCGACTTCTCTAAAGAACAAATCCGCAATGTTTGAAGCATACTCGGTTTTTTGACAAGCTATAAAATGTGCCATCTTAGAGAATCTATCCACAACAACGAAAATAGAATCCCTCCCCTTCTTAGTCCTAGGCACCCCAAAATAAAGTCCATAGAAATGTCAATCCAAGTTCTTTTTAAGAATAGCACGCAAAAGTGTTCCCAAAGTTCTATTGACAACTTCAGTTTGTCCATCCGTTTGAGGATGACAAGTAGTAGAAAACAACAATTTGTGCCAAGTTTAGACCATAAAGTATTCCAAAAGTAACTCAAGAATTTAACATCGCGACCAGAAACAATAGTCCTAGGCATGCCATGCAACCTACCGACTTCTCTAAAGAACTAATCCGCAATGTTTGAAACATCATCGATTTTATGGCAAGCTATAAAATGTGCCATCTTAGAGAATCTATCCACAACAACGAAAATAGAATCCATCCCCTTCTTAGTCCTAGGCACCCCAAAATAAAGTCCATAGAAATGTCAATCCAAGTTCTTTTTAAGAATAGCACGCAAAAGTGTTCCCAAAGTTCTATTGACAACTTCAGTTTGTCCATCCGTTTGAGGATGACAAGTAGTAGAAAACAACAATTTTGTGCCAAGTTTAGACCATAAAGTATTCCAAAAGTAACTCAAGAATTTAACATCGCGACCAGAAACAATAGTCCTAGGCATGCCATGCAACCTACCGACTTCTCTAAAGAACAAATCCGCAATGTTTGAAGCATCATCGATTTTATGACAAGCTATAAAATGTGCCATCTTAGAGAATCTATCCACAACAACGAAAATAGAATCCCTCCCCTTCTTAGTCCTAGGCAACCCAAAATAAAGTCCATAGAAATGTCAATCCAAGTTCTTTTTAAGAATAGCACGCAAAAGTGTTCCCAAAGTTCTATTGACAACTTCAGTTTGTCCATCCGTTTGAGGATGACAAGTAGTAGAAAACAACAATTTTGTGCCAAGTTTAGACCATAAAGTATTCCAAAAGAAACTCAAGAATTTAACATCGCGACCAAAACAATAGTCCTAGGCATGCCATGCAACCTCCGACTTCTCTAAAGAACAAATCCGCAATGTTTGAAGCATCATCGATTTTATGACAAGCTATAAAATGTGCCATCTTAGAGAATCTATCCACAACAACAAAAATAGAATAATCCCCTTCTTAGTCCTAGGAACCCCAAAATAAAGTCCATAGAAATGTCAATCCAAGTTCTTTTTAAGAATAGCACGCAAAAGTGTTCCCAAAGTTCTATTGACAACTTCAGTTTGTCCATCCGTTTGAGGATGACAAGTAGTAGAAAACAACAATTTTGTGCCAAGTTTAGCCCATAAAGTATTCCAAAAGTAACTCAAGAATTTAACATCGCGACCAGAAACAATAGTCCTAGGCATGCCATGCAACCTACCGACTTCTCTAAAGAACAAATCCGCAATGTTTGAAGCATCATCGGTTTTATGACAAGCTATAAAATGTGCCATCTTAGAGAATCTATCCACAACAACGAAAATAGAATCCTCCCCTTCTTAGTCCTAGGAAACCCCAAAATAAAGTCCATAGAAATGTCAATCCAAGTTCTTTTTAAGAATAGCACGCAAAAGTGTTCCCAAAGTTCTATTGACAACTTCAGTTTGTCCATCCGTTTGAGGATGACAAGTAGTAGAAAACAACAATTTTGTGCCAAGTTTAGACCATAAAGTATTCCAAAAGTAACTCAAGAATTTAACATCGCGACCAGAAACAATAGTCCTAGGCATGCCATGCAACCTACCGACTTCTCTAAAGAACAAATCCGCAATGTTTGAAGCATAATCGGTTTTATGACAAGCTATAAAATGTGCCATCTTAGAGAATCTATCCACAACAACGAAAATAGAATCCCTCCCCTTCTTAGTCCTAGGCAACCCCAAAATAAAGTCCATAGAAATGTCAATCCAAGTTCTTTTTAAGAATAGCACGCAAAAGTGTTCCCAAAGTTCTATTGACAACTTCAGTTTGTCCATCCGTTTGAGGATGACAAGTAGTAGAAAACAACAATTTTGTGCCAAGTTTACCATAAAGTATTCCAAAAGTAACTCAAGAATTTAACATCGCGACCAGAAACAATAGTCCTAGGCATGCCATGCAACCTACGACTTCTCTAAAGAACAAATCCGCAATGTTTGAAGCATCATCGGTTTTATGACAAGCTATAAAATGTGCATCTTAGAGAATCTATCCACAACAACGAAAATAGAATCCATCCCCTTCTTAGTCCTAGGCACCCCAAAATAAAGTCCATAGAAATGTCAATCCAAGTTCTTTTTAAGAATAGCACGCAAAAGTGTTCCCAAAGTTCTATTGACAACTTCAGTTTGTCCATCCGTTTGATGATGACAAGTAGTAGAAAACAACAATTTCGTGCCAAGTTTAGACCATAAAGTATTCAAAAGTAACTCAAAATTTAACATCGCGACCAGAATCAATAGTCCTAGGCATGCCATGCAACCTAACGACTTCTCTAATGAACAAATCCGCAATGTTTGAAGCATAATCGGTTTTATGACAAGCTATAAAATGTGCCATCTTAGAAATCTATCCACAACAACGAAAATAGAATCCCTCCCCTTCTTAGTCCTAGGAACCCCAAAATAAAGTCCATAGAAATGTCAATCCAAGTTCTTTTTAAGAATAGCACGCAAAAGTGTTCCCAAAGTTCTATTGACAACTTCAGTTTGTCCATCCGTTTGAGGATGACAAGTAGTAGAAAACAACAATTTTGTGCCAAGTTTAGACCATAAAGTATTCCAAAAGTAACTCAAGAATTTAACATCGCGACCAGAAACAATAGTCCTAGGCATGCCATGCAACCTACCGACTTCTCTAAAGAACTAATCCGCAATGTTTGAAACATCATCGATTTTATGGCAAGCTATAAAATGTGCCATCTTAGAGAATCTATCCACAACAACGAAAATAGAATCCATCCCCTTCTTAGTCCTAGGCACCCCAAAATAAAGTCCATAGAAATGTCAATCCAAGTTCTTTTTAAGAATAGCACGCAAAAGTGTTCCTAAGTTCTATTGACAACTTCTGTTTGTCCATCCGTTTGAGGATGACAAGTAGTAGAAAACAACAATTTCGTGCCAAGTTTAGACCATAAAGTATTCCAAAAGTAACTCAAGAATTTAACATCGCGACCAGAATCAATAGT
>NW_027330900.1:0-28202 GCF_022965805.1 Primulina eburnea
CAACTTTATTGTGCAAAGTTTAGCCCATAAAGTAATCCATAAATAGAATCCCTCCCCTTCTTAGTCCTAGGCAACCCCAAAATAAAGTCCATAGAAATGTCAGTCCAAGTTCTTTTTAAGAATAGCACGCAAAAGTGTTCCCAAAGTTCTATTGACAACTTCAGTTTGTCCATCCGTTTGAGGATGACAAGTAGTAGATTACAACTTTATTGTGCAAAGTTTAGCCCATAAAGTAATCCAAAATAGAATCCCTCCCCTTCTTAGTCCTAGGCAACCCCAAAATAAAGTCCATAGAAATGTCAGTCCAAGTTCTTTTAAGAATAGCACGCAAAAGTGTTCCCAAAGTTCTATTACAACTTCAGTTTGTCCATCCGTTTGAGGATGACAAGTAGTAGATTACAACTTTATTGTGCAAAGTTTCCCATAAAGTATCCAAAAATAGAATCCCTCCCCTTCTTAGTCCTAGGCAACCCCAAAATAAAGTCCATAGAAATGTCAGTCCAAGTTCTTTTAAGAATAGCACGCAAAAGTGTTCCCAAAGTTCTATTACAACTTCAGTTTGTCCATCCGTTTGAGGATGACAAGTAGTAGATTACAACTTTATTGTGCAAAGTTTAGCCCATAAAGTAATCCAAAATAGAATCCCTCCCCTTCTTAGTCCTAGGCAACCCCAAAATAAAGTCCATAGAAATGTCAGTCCAAGTTCTTTTAAGAATAGCACGCAAAAGTGTTCCCAAAGTTCTATTGACAACTTCAGTTTGTCCATCCGTTTGAGGATGACAAGTAGTAGATTACAACTTTATTGTGCAAAGTTTAGCCCATAAAGTAATCCATAAATAGAATCCCTCCCCTTCTTAGTCCTAGGCAACCCAAAATAAAGTCCATAGAAATGTCAGTCCAAGTTCTTTTAAGAATAGCACGCAAAAGTGTTCCCAAAGTTCTATTACAACTTCAGTTTGTCCATCCGTTTGAGGATGACAAGTAGTAGATTACAACTTTATTGTGCAAAGTTTAGCCCATAAAGTAATCCAAAATAGAATCCCTCCCCTTCTTAGTCCTAGGCAACCCCAAAATAAAGTCCATAGAAATGTCAGTCCAAGTTCTTTTAAGAATAGCACGCAAAAGTGTTCCCAAAGTTCTATTTACAACTTCAGTTTGTCCATCCGTTTGAGGATGACAAGTAGTAAACAACTTTATTGTGCAAAGTTTAGCCCATAAAGTAATCCAAAATAGAATCCCTCCCCTTCTTAGTCCTAGGCTACCCCAAAATAAAGTCCATAGAAATGTCAGTCCAAGTTCTTTTAAGAATAGCACGCAAAAGTGTTCCCAAAGTTCTATTTACAACTTCAGTTTGTCCATCCGTTTGAGGATGACAAGTAGTAGATTACAACTTTATTGTGCAAAGTTTAGCCCATAAAGTAATCCAAAATAGAATCCCTCCCCTTCTTAGTCCTAGGCTACCCCAAAATAAAGTCCATAGAAATGTCAGTCCAAGTTCTTTAAGAATAGCACGCAAAAGTGTTCCCAAAGTTCTATTTACAACTTCAGTTTGTCCATCCGTTTGAGGATGACAAGTAGTAGATTACAACTTTTTGTGCAAAGTTTCCCATAAAGTAATCCAAAATAGAATCCCTCCCCTTCTTAGTCCTAGGCAACCCCAAAATAAAGTCCATAGAAATGTCAGTCCAAGTTCTTTTAAGAATAGCACGCAAAAGTGTTCCCAAAGTTCTATTTACAACTTCAGTTTGTCCATCCGTTTGAGGATGACAAGTAGTAGATTACAACTTTATTGTGCAAAGTTTAGCCCATAAAGTAATCCAAAATAGAATCCCTCCCCTTCTTAGTCCTAGGCAACCCCAAAATAAAGTCCATAGAAATGTCAGTCCAAGTTCTTTTAAGAATAGCACGCAAAAGTGTTCCCAAAGTTCTATTTACAACTTCAGTTTGTCCATCCGTTTGAGGATGACAAGTAGTAGAACAACTTTTTGTGCAAGTTTCCCATAAAGTATCCAAAATAGAATCCCTCCCCTTCTTAGTCCTAGGCAACCCCAAAATAAAGTCCATAGAAATGTCAGTCCAAGTTCTTTTAAGAATAGCACGCAAAAGTGTTCCCAAAGTTCTATTACAACTTCAGTTTGTCCATCCGTTTGAGGATGACAAGTAGTAGATTACAACTTTATTGTGCAAAGTTTAGCCCATAAAGTATCCAAAATAGAATCCCTCCCCTTCTTAGTCCTAGGCAACCCCAAAATAAAGTCCATAGAAATGTCAGTCCAAGTTCTTTTTAAGAATAGCACGCAAAAGTGTTCCCAAAGTTCTATTGACAACTTCAGTTTGTCCATCCGTTTGAGGATGACAAGTAGTAGATTACAACTTTATTGTGCAAAGTTTAGCCCATAAAGTAATCCATAAATAGAATCCCTCCCCTTCTTAGTCCTAGGCAACCCCAAAATAAAGTCCATAGAAATGTCAGTCCAAGTTCTTTTAAGAATAGCACGCAAAAGTGTTCCCAAAGTTGAACTTTACAACTTCATTTTGTCCATCCGTTTGAGGATGACAAGTAGTAGATTACAACTTTATTGTGCAAGTTTAGCCCATAAAGTAATCCAAAATAGAATCCCTCCCCTTCTTAGTCCTAGGCAACCCCAAAATAAAGTCCATAGAAATGTCAGTCCAAGTTCTTTTAAGAATAGCACGCAAAAGTGTTCCCAAAGTTCTATTTACAACTTCAGTTTGTCCATCCGTTTGAGGATGACAAGTAGTAGATTACAACTTTATTGTGCAAAGTTTAGCCCATAAAGTTTCCAAAATAGAATCCCTCCCCTTCTTAGTCCTAGGCAACCCCAAAATAAAGTCCATAGAAATGTCAGTCCAAGTTCTTTTAAGAATAGCACGCAAAAGTGTTCCCAAAGTTCTATTTACAACTTCAGTTTGTCCATCCGTTTGAGGATGACAAGTAGTAGATTACAACTTTATTGTGCAAAGTTTAGCCCATAAAGTATTCCAAAAATAGAATCCCTCCCCTTCTTAGTCCTAGGCAACCCCAAAATAAAGTCCATAGAAATGTCAGTCCAAGTTCTTTTAAGAATAGCACGCAAAAGTGTTCCCAAAGTTCTATTACAACTTCAGTTTGTCCATCCGTTTGAGGATGACAAGTAGTAGATTACAACTTTATTGTGCAAAGTTTAGCCCATAAAGTAATCCAAAATAGAATCCCTCCCCTTCTTAGTCCTAGGCAACCCCAAAATAAAGTCCATAGAAATGTCAGTCCAAGTTCTTTTAAGAATAGCACGCAAAAGTGTTCCCAAAGTTCTATTACAACTTCAGTTTGTCCATCCGTTTGAGGATGACAAGTAGTAGATTACAACTTTATTGTGCAAAGTTTAGCCCATAAAGTAATCCAAATAGAATCCCTCCCCTTCTTAGTCCTAGGCAACCCCAAAATAAAGTCCATAGAAATGTCAGTCCAAGTTCTTTTAAGAATAGCACGCAAAAGTGTTCCCAAAGTTCTTTACAACTTCAGTTTGTCCATCCGTTTGAGGATGACAAGTAGTAGAACAACTTTATTGTGCAAAGTTTAGCCCATAAAGTAATCCAAAATAGAATCCCTCCCCTTCTTAGTCCTAGGCAACCCCAAAATAAAGTCCATAGAAATGTCAGTCCAAGTTCTTTTAAGAATAGCACGCAAAAGTGTTCCCAAAGTTCTATTACAACTTCAGTTTGTCCATCCGTTTGAGGATGACAAGTAGTAGATTACAACTTTATTGTGCAAAGTTTAGCCCATAAAGTAATCCAAATAGAATCCTCCCCTTCTTAGTCCTAGGCAACCCCAAAATAAAGTCCATAGAAATGTCAGTCCAAGTTCTTTTAAGAATAGCACGCAAAAGTGTTCCCAAAGTTCTATTACAACTTCAGTTTGTCCATCCCGTTTGAGGATGACAAGTAGTAGATTACAACTTTATTGTGCAAAGTTTAGCCCATAAAGTAATCCAAAATAGAATCCTCCCCTTCTTAGTCCTAGGCAACCCCAAAATAAAGTCCATAGAAATGTCAGTCCAAGTTCTTTTAAGAATAGCACGCAAAAGTGTTCCCAAAGTTCTATTTACAACTTCAGTTTGTCCATCCGTTTGAGGATGACAAGTAGTAGAACAACAATTTGTGCAAGTTTAGCCCATAAAGTAATCCAAAATAGAATCCCTCCCCTTCTTAGTCCTAGGCAACCCCAAAATAAAGTCATAGAAATGTCAGTCCAAGTTCTTTTAAGAATAGCACGCAAAAGTGTTCCCAAAGTTCTATTGACAACTTCAGTTTGTCCATCCGTTTGAGGATGACAAGTAGTAGATTACAACTTTATTGTGCAAAGTTGAGCCCATAAAGTAATCCAATAGAATCCCTCCCCTTCTTAGTCCTAGGCAACCCCAAAATAAAGTCCATAGAAATGTCAGTCCAAGTTCTTTTTAAGAATAGCACGCAAAAGTGTTCCCAAAGTTCTATTACAACTTCAGTTTGTCCATCCGTTTGAGGATGACAAGTAGTAGATTACAACTTTATTGTGCAAAGTTTAGCCCATAAAGTAATCCAAAATAGAATCCCTCCCCTTCTTAGTCCTAGGCAACCCCAAAATAAAGTCCATAGAAATGTCAGTCCAAGTTCTTTTAAGAATAGCACGCAAAAGTGTTCCCAAAGTTCTATTTACAACTTCAGTTTGTCCATCCGTTTGAGGATGACAAGTAGTAGAACAACTTTATTGTGCAAGTTTAGCCCATAAAGTAATCCAAAATAGAATCCCTCCCCTTCTTAGTCCTAGGCAACCCCAAAATAAAGTCCATAGAAATGTCAGTCCAAGTTCTTTTAAGAATAGCACGCAAAAGTGTTCCCAAAGTTCTATTGACAACTTCAGTTTGTCCATCCGTTTGAGGATGACAAGTAGTAGATTACAACTTTATTGTGCAAAGTTTAGCCCATAAAGTAATCCATAAATAGAATCCCTCCCCTTCTTAGTCCTAGGCAACCCCAAAATAAAGTCCATAGAAATGTCAGTCCAAGTTCTTTTAAGAATAGCACGCAAAAGTGTTCCCAAAGTTCTATTACAACTTCAGTTTGTCCATCCGTTTGAGGATGACAAGTAGTAGATTACAACTTTATTGTGCAAAGTTTAGCCCATAAAGTAATCCAAAATAGAATCCCTCCCCTTCTTAGTCCTAGGCAACCCCAAAATAAAGTCCATAGAAATGTCAGTCCAAGTTCTTTTAAGAATAGCACGCAAAAGTGTTCCCAAAGTTCTATTACAACTTCAGTTTGTCCATCCGTTTGAGGATGACAAGTAGTAGATTACAACATTGTGCAAAGTTTCCCATAAAGTAAAAAATAGAATCCCTCCCCTTCTTAGTCCTAGGCTACCCCAAAATAAAGTCCATAGAAATGTCAGTCCAAGTTCTTTTAAGAATAGCACGCAAAAGTGTTCCCAAAGTTCTATTACAACTTCAGTTTGTCCATCCGTTTGAGGATGACAAGTAGTAGATTACAACTTTATTGTGCAAAGTTTAGCCCATAAAGTATCCAAAATAGAATCCCTCCCCTTCTTAGTCCTAGGCAACCCCAAAATAAAGTCCATAGAAATGTCAGTCCAAGTTCTTTTAAGAATAGCACGCAAAAGTGTTCCCAAAGTTCTATTGACAACTTCAGTTTGTCCATCCGTTTGAGGATGACAAGTAGTAGATTACAACTTTATTGTGCAAAGTTTAGCCCATAAAGTATCCAATAAATAGAATCCCTCCCCTTCTTAGTCCTAGGCAACCCCAAAATAAAGTCCATAGAAATGTCAGTCCAAGTTCTTTTAAGAATAGCACGCAAAAGTGTTCCCAAAGTTCTATTTACAACTTCAGTTTGTCCATCCGTTTGAGGATGACAAGTAGTAGATTACAACTTTATTGTGCAAAGTTTAGCCCATAAAGTAATCCAAAATAGAATCCCTCCCCTTCTTAGTCCTAGGCAACCCCAAAATAAAGTCCATAGAAATGTCAGTCCAAGTTCTTTTAAGAATAGCACGCAAAAGTGTTCCCAAAGTTCTATTACAACTTCAGTTTGTCCATCCGTTTGAGGATGACAAGTAGTAGATTACAACTTTATTGTGCAAAGTTTAGCCCATAAAGTAATCCAAAATAGAATCCCTCCCCTTCTTAGTCCTAGGCAACCCCAAAATAAAGTCCATAGAAATGTCAGTCCAAGTTCTTTTAAGAATAGCACGCAAAAGTGTTCCCAAAGTTCTATTTACAACTTCAGTTTGTCCATCCGTTTGAGGATGACAAGTAGTAGATTACAACTTTATTGTGCAAAGTTTAGCCCATAAAGTAATCCAAAATAGAATCCCTCCCCTTCTTAGTCCTAGGCTACCCCAAAATAAAGTCCATAGAAATGTCAGTCCAAGTTCTTTAAGAATAGCACGCAAAAGTGTTCCCAAAGTTCTTTACAACTTCAGTTTGTCCATCCGTTTGAGGATGACAAGTAGTAGAAACAACAATTTTGTGCCAAGTTTATCCCATAAAGTATTCCAAAAATAGAATCCCTCCCCTTCTTAGTCCTAGGCTACCCCAAAATAAAGTCCATAGAAATGTCAATCCAAGTTCTATAAGAATAGCACGCAAAAGTGTTCCCAAAGTTCTATTGACAACTTCAGTTTGTCCATCCGTTTGAGGATGACAAGTAGTAGATTACAACTTTATTGTGCAAGTTTAGCCCATAAAGTAATCCATAAATAGAATCCCTCCCCTTCTTAGTCCTAGGCAACCCAAAATAAAGTCTATAGAAATGTCAGTCCAAGTTCTTTAAGAATAGCACGCAAAAGTGTTCCCAAAGTTCTATTTACAACTTCAGTTTGTCCATCCGTTTGAGGATGACAAGTAGTAGAAAACAACAATTTTGTGCAAGTTTATCCCATAAAGTATTCCAAAAATAGAATCCCTCTCTTCTTAGTCCTAGGCTACCCCAAAATAAAGTCCATAGAAATGTCAATCCAAGTTCTAAAGAATAGCACGCAAAAGTGTTCCCAAAGTTCTATTTACAACTTCAGTTTGTCCATCCGTTTGAGGATGACAAGTAGTAGATTACAACTTTATTGTGCAAAGTTTAGCATAAAGTAATCCAAAATAGAATGCCTCCCCTTCTTAGTCCTAGGCAACCCCAAAATAAAGTCCATAGAAATGTCAGTTCAAGTTCTTTTAAAAATAGCACGCAAAAGTGTTCCCAAAGTTCTATTTTCAACTTCAGTTTGTGTAATGCCCGAGAATTTAATTATTGTAATCTGAGATGATTTGTTGAGTAGATATGAATGCAACCATATCATGTTGGAGATTTAAAATTTAAATATGTAAATTGTTGGGCGAAAGTGACTCGCCCGAGCGGACAGTTTCGACCGCTCGAGCGAGAGTGTCTAGGAGGAGAGGGCCGAGAATCACTCGCCCGGGCGGACGTTTCTGACCGCTCGAGCGAGGTGGCTTTGATTGGCGAGGGCCGAGAGTTACTCGCCCGGGCGGAAACTGTTGACCGCCCGAGCGCGCATGTAGAATTGTGAGGGCCGAGAGTGCTTCGCCCTAGCGGACGATTTTGACCGCCCGAGCGAGCGACGTGCAGCATGAAGAATAAGCCACTTGCCTTTCATGCGAGATATGTATATATATATATATGTATATACAAACGTAATTAACAGAATCAGAAAGAAATAAGAAGGAGAAGGGAAAAAGAAGAAACCGAGGGAAAAGTTGGAGATTGTGAACAATCCGCCCGTCCGATTTTAAATCCGCTACAGTACTGTGTTCCTATCAAAGCAGGCTTCATCTGGACGTAAGTTTTGTTACGTTTAGACAAGATTTGAATTTATGATATTGTCAGAATGTATGATTCAGATATGGTGTTTTACTACCGTAATATTGTATAATCGAAGACAGATTTAAGAATAGTTGGTTATACAATTGTTATGAATTTTAGAAGATATTGACTGAGACTTCAAACTAAATGGTAGTATTCTTGATTGAATGAATAGAGGATTATCTTATGGGTCTGGATAGGTTATTCAGTAGTTATGTGAAGTCAGATAGAGGAAATAATACCGTATGTCTGTATTATATATTTCAGCATTTCTGAAGATGCATTGTTAGACATTCATATGCTGGAATTAGAAGAATGATATTATGGTATTGACTCCAGTTCTGATAGGTTATTTGTGATGTTGAGATTGTCGGGTTATCGACATGATATGATATGCCGTCTAAACATCAGTTGGCGCAGATTGGTCAGATTCAGTATTGGTTTTTGTATGTTATGATAGATTGATATGAATCAGATTGTGGTTTGTTCAGATATGGATCAGATTAATACTGAATTGGGTATTGTTCAGAACAGATTGTGATTTGAACTACACTTGACAGTGTATTTGTTATTGTCGTTTCAGATCAGGGATGACAGATTCGACTTCGAGACGTCGTCTTCATCAGACAGGAAGAAAGGTATAATTCATGTGATATTCGGGACCAACTCAATGATTATTTGAGTTTCCCAATAAAATCACATACTAGATTGTTTTTATATTGTTATCTGTTATGCTTTGATTAGAATCTGTATTCAAGCAGGTAAGATAATGTGATATTCAGTATGAATATGATTATGCTTGTTTACAGATTGTATTCATTGCAGTTAAGATAGGAAGTCTTTGACAGGCATTGTCAAATATCTAGACGTTTCGGTGTATCTCAGCATAGGAGTAGGTATTACTCTTATTGCCGCCGTTGATACAGCTCAGACCGAAGTCTAGGAATGAGACGTTCATTACCCCGATTGGAGTAGGTAGTGACGTCTTATTCACACCGGGATCCCTAGAGTTTAGTCGAGTCAAGTCTAGACGTGATTTGATTAGGACTGCATGCTTATATGGATGTGGTTCCTAGATCATAGGACCCATCATTATTGCTTCCAATTGTGCTAGCATGTTTTTATGATTTAGATTGGTTATATGCATGGTTGGTTGATTTGAAGTGCATGCTTGTTGTGATTAGATTTCATAGCTTATGAAATCTAATGTTTCGATTTTATTCGTACAGCATGTTTCATGAATTATTTTATGTAATACATGTTTACCATGTTTTATACTGGGATTTATTCTCACCGGAGTTATCCGGCTGTTGTCTTGTTTTGTATGTGTGCATGACAACAGGTGGGGCTGGATCAGGGTCGAGATGACGATGAGAGAAGACGAGTTAGCGTGGTGATTCCGGACTTACAGTAGATTGGTTTTACTTGAATTTAGTAGGAACCTTAGATTAGATTATTGTATTTAATACTGAAATGTATTTTATATAGAGATAATATTTTAGATGCCATTACCTTCCGCGTTTATATTTTAAAAAGAATTTTTTTAGACCCTGTTTATCAGAATAGATAATTAATCCCAATGATGATTAAGAAGATGATTAGCGTCCGGGTCCCCACAACAGGTGGTATCAGAGCCGATAGTTCCTTTAGAGATAGATCTTTTAGATTAGATAGTAGAACTGATAGATCTTTTAGATGACTCAGATTAAGATAGAAGAGAATGAGCGGGGTAGATGAATTTTCTTTCCTTGCATGTCTGTGCTAGCATGAGATTGATTTTCATGTTGATTGACATTGTGTGCTAGCATGAGACTATGTGTTTTGCTTTAAGATACATGCTTACCTGATTATATGATTTGAATTGGGATTATGTATTCTTGAATATGAATCGGATCGGATTCATGATCAGCAGTAAGATGATCATGATCAGAAAGATTGGCACAGATTTGTATTATTGGGTTACTAATGTTGTGGTAATCAGATGTACCTCCCCGAAGGATTGTGGAAAAGGCAGTACTTCGTATGATCAGCCATATACCAGAACCAGATAGATGTGTCAGACTCCGATGGAAATAAGTTGGCAGAATTTCAGTTATTTGAGCCGCCGATTCTGAGTGGTACAGAGACGCTGAAACGTGTCAGCACTGGGTTGAGGACATAGAGATATTGTTTGATCTACTGGATTGTACAGATGACCAAAGAGTTAAATTGGTATTTCACCAATTACAAGAGGTGCCAGAAGTTGGTGGATTACAATCAAAAGAGTATTAGCACTACGTGGTACCGTGATCACGTGGGAAGTCTTCAAGACTGAATTCTATCAAAGGTTTTCTCCGCCTCGTACCGAGAAGACAAGAAAGCAGAATTTGAGAATTTAAGTCAAGGTCAATTGAATATTGATGATTATGCTGCTAAATTTTCTACTCTGTGCGTTTTGCTCCTCATATGGCTAGGGATGATGAAGCTGTAGTGAATCAATTCGTTAGAGGATTGAATTCGGAGATAGTTGCATTCATGAATCTACAGCGACCCTATCACTTTGCTGATGTTTGAGTAAAGCAAAGAGAGCAGAAGAGAGTCTGATTCGGCAATTAGCAAGGTTGTGTGTAAGCAACCCCAGACACCACAATTCCCTTCGAGATTTGAACGTGGCAGCACGAGTGGAAAGCAAGATTTGCTGAAGCTCGGAAGAAACAGTTCAAGAAGTCAGGCAGTGGTTCCTCCAGTTCCAGTGGTTCCAGTCCGAGTTATACTGGAGTTTATTGCGCTAGGTGTGGAGGGAGACATTCCACCAAACAATGCCAGGGAGTGACTGGTAGATGCAATGTCTGCGGACAACATGGGCATTTTGCTAGAGTGTGTCCTCAGAAGGGTTCCCAAAGATTCTGGGGAGCAGGACCATAGGGTGGAAATGCGTGAGAAACAAACCCAGAAACTACAACAGGTACTATTTTTTATGATTATATTGCAGATGTATTGATATATACTAATGCATTCGCCATGAGTATCTGTGATTAAGTAGCATGATGATATGCTATAGTTATGGGGTCTGTTTGTGCTGTAGTATTGATTTCCTTACTGTTGGAGGAATATGTTGATATCAGAGATTTCTGTGACATGTTATATACTACAGTAGAATGAAACCGGGATTGGGCTAGATTATGATGTACTTGTGTTATATGATTTTGATCTCAGTATTGATATGTACTACTAAACAAGTACAGAAATATTGTAGCATGTGTTCTAGAAATAGTTGATAAATGAGGATTCTAGCTCCAGAATTCCTTAGAGCATTGTACTGTTTTTGACTCGATTAGTACAAAAAGGAATAGATAGTATCCTTATGTATTCAGTAGAGCCACTGAAATCGAGTCTAGCAGTAACAAATGGGCTAGTAAGCTAATAGTTGACTGGTGTTGGCCTAAAATAGGATGTCAGATATGTTTTATATCAGAATGAACAGAAAGAATTGACAGATTAAAGTATGGGCTAAGGAATCCAGTTGATGGTGTATTTCTTTGGAAGACCTTTCAGTTCTGTTTTCTAGATTGACGGATTATGTGTTCAGGGGTATTCTGAAGAATTATGCTTGTTATCTCTATGATTTAGTGACATATTGGCAGCATTCGATTGTTCTTATTGAATATTTGAAGACCTGTGTTAAATATTCCGAGAATTGTGATTATTGTATACAGGAATGGATCATGTATGAATCCGGTATGCAGTTATTGATACAGGTTTTCATTCAGACTATGCGGTATCAGAAAGGTCAGCATTAGCAGCATGTCAGATATGTCAGAATTTTATTCTCTGATTTGGGCAGACCATCTTATTCAGATTATCTTCTTCTGATTTACTTCTGCTTATATTGCCTTATATCTGCTGAGTATTGTTATGATTCTAACTCCGTATTTGAAACCTCTTATATTGGTTGGGAGTATATTCTATTTGCAGATGAGATATAGCAGTTGATCTGGGAAGTATGAAGATCGGTCAGCCAGCCAGAATCTATTATGTTATGAGTTTCGTAAACTCACTAGATCTGTATAGGTTCTTTCTATTCAGAAGTTGATGTGATATTACTGTTAGTGTGAGTCAGTATGTGATGCAGACTAGTGTAACCAGTTCAGAAATGTAATCGAAATTGTCAGACTTGTATTTTGTTGATCAGATCAGTATAACAGCTATGTAAATGGTGTTTTGTATGGGTTTGGTTATCGTGTGATATCAGAATGTTTCAGAATTGTTCCAGCTTTTGATATGGATAGTCAGAGCCGAATACCAGGTAGGTATTTCGTATTTATTTTATGTTACTAACTGATCTTGTACAACCTAGCTCGAATCTGAAGTCACAGATAGTGTCAGAACTGCACTGGGGTGGATTCAGTTTTCATTCAGCTGTTTTAGAATGTAGGATATTCGAACAGATAATGGGGTATAGATAGATGAGATTAGTTGGGACAAGCAATTTATGTTGTGAGGTTGGTAGAAATGGTACTGATATGTCTGAATCGCTAACAAAATAAGCCAGTAAGATAGGAATCAGAAGATGATTACCGACTTAGTATAGTTCTGAAGGAAATGTGAGTATGGCTTCCGGGATAAAAGTACCGTCAATTCTACAGCTTAGAATATGATATGATTATGATTGACAGAATACTCAATCTATATCTATCAGTTTGTACCAGATTACGTACAAACAGAACCAGATGACATATATCAATGTCAAGGAAATTGCCAGATTGACTAGATTAGTGAATTAGATGATATCAAATTGTGATTTTGATGGAGTTGTACTTATGATGGAGATATCATGAGCTCTCTCTCGCGGATTATTCACAAATTGATAAGTATTCAGCGTGTAGTAGTCAGAAATTTAAAGATAGTGATAGAACTCTAGTACTGGATGTTAACACTAGTTATCGAGATAGATCAGAATGGGTAGATTTAAAAAAAAAAAACCAATTTCGGTTGATGATGACGATTGGTGCTTGAAGAAGATGGAATATGTCCTTGATTTGGGATAAACAGATGGGATAGCAACTATAGGTAGTATTGCATTGGTATAGAGTGCAATTGGCATATGCGGATGCTGTATAGCCAGTACTATGGGATTGATTCGGCTAGAATAAGTTTGGATATTAAACGCTACTCTACAATTCTGCTGATAGACTTGGATCACTTGGTTGAGAGTTCGAGGACGAACTCAGTTCTAAGAGGGGGAGAAATGTAATGCCCGAGAATTTAATTATTGTAATCTGAGATGATTTGTTGAGTAGATATGAATGCAACCAGATCATGTTGGAGATTTAAAATTTAAATATGTAAATTGTTGGGCGAAAGTGACTCGCCCGAGCGGACAGTTTCGACCGCTCGAGCGAGAGTGTCTAGGAGGAGAGGGCCGAGAATCACTCGCCCGGGCGGACGTTTCTGACCGCTCGAGCGAGGTGGCTTTGATTGGCGAGGGCCGAGAGTTACTCGCCCGGGCGGAAACTGTTGACCGCCCGAGCGCGCATGTAGAATTGTGAGGGCCGAGAGTGCTTCGCCCTAGCGGACGTTTTTGACCGCCCTAGCGAGCGACGTGCAGCATGAAGAATAAGCCACTTGCCTTTCATGCGAGATATGCATATATATATATATGTATATACAAACGTATTAACGAGAATCAGAAAGAAATAAGAAGGAGAAGGGGAAAAAGAAGAAACCGAGGGAAAAGTTGGAGATTGTGAACAATCCGCCCGTCCGATTTTAAATCCGACTACAGTACTGTGTTCCTATCAAAGCAGGCTTCATCTGGACGTAAGTTTTGTTACGTTTAGACAAGATTTGAATTTATGATGTTGTTAGAACTGTATATGTTTCAGATATGGTGTTTTTACTACCGTAAATATTGTATAATCGAAGACAGATTTAAGAATAGATTGATTATACAATTGTTATGAATTTTTGAAGGTATTGACTGAGAATTCAAACTAAATGGTAGTATTCTTGATTGAATGGTGAATAGAGGATTAGTTTTATGGGTCTGGATAGGTTATTCAGTAGTTATGTGAAGTCAGATAGAGGAAATAATACCGTATGTCTGTGTTATATATTTCAGCATTTCTGAAGATGCATTTGTTAGACATTCATATGCTGGAATTAGAAGAATAATATTATGGTATTGACTCCGAGTTCTGATAGGTTATTTGTGATGTTGAGATTGTCGGGTTATCGACATGATATTGATATGCCGTCTAAACATCAGTTGGCGCAGATTGATCAGATTCAGTATTGGTTTCTGTTATGTTGTGATAGTATTGATATGATCAGATTGTAGTTTGTTCAGATATTGATCCGATTAATACTGAATTGGGTATTGTTCAGAACAGATTGTGATTTGAACTACACCTTGACACAGTGTATTTGTTATTGTCGTTTCAGATCAGGGATGGACAAGTTTGACTTCGAGACGTCATCTTCCTCAGACCAGGAAGATAAAGGTATAATGCATGTGATATTCGGGAAGTCCCAACTCAGATGAAATCTCATTTGAGTTTCCCAACAAAATCACATACTAGCTTGTTCTTTATATTTTGACATGTTTATGCTTTGATTTCAGAATTGTATTCAAGCAGGTATGATCAGTGTGATATTCAGCTATGAATATGATTATACGTTGTTTACATATTGATATTCATTGCATCTAAGATAGGAGAGTCTTTGACAGGCATTGTCAAATATCTAGACGTTTCGGTGTATCTCAGCATAGGAGTAGGCATTACTCTTATTGCCGCCGTTGATACAGCTCAGACCGAAGTCTAGGAATGAGATGTTCATTACCCCCGATTGGTGAGTAGGTAGTGACGTCTTATTCACACCGGGATCCCTAGAGTTTTAGTCGAGTCAAGTCTAGACATGATTTGATTAGGACTGCATGATTATATGGATGTGGTTTCCTGGATCATAGGACCCATCGTTATTGCTTCCAGTTGTGCTAGCATGTTTTTATGATTCAGATTTGTTATATGCATGTATAGTTGATTTGAATTGCATGCTTGTTGTGATTAGATTTCATAGCTTATGAAATCTAATGTTTTGATTTTATTCGTGACAGCATGTTTCATAAATTATTTTATGTAAATACATGTTTACCATGTTTTATACTGGGATTTATTTCTCACCGGAGTTATCCGGCTGTTGTCTTGTTTTGTATGTGTGCATGACAACAGGTGGGGCTGGATCAGGGTCGAGATGACGATGAGAGAAGACGATTTAGCGTGGTGATTCCGGACTTACAGTAGACTTGGTTTTCCACTTGAATTTTAGTAGGGAAGCCTTAGATTAGAGTGTTGTATATATTTGTACTTTTAAATATTGAAAGGCATTTTCTATATAGAGATATATATAGTTTAAATTCCATTACCTTCCGCAGTTTATATTTTAAAAAGAAATTTTTTTTAGACCCTGTTTATCAGAGCAGATATTTAAATCCCAATGATGATTAAGAAGATGATTAGCGTCCGGGTCCCCAAAGTTTGTCCATTCGTTTGAGGATGACAAGTAGTAGAAAACAACAATTTTGTGCCAAGTTTTTCCCATAAAGTATTCCAAAAATAGAATCCCTCCCCTTCTTAGTCCTAGTCTACCCCAAAATAAAGTCCATAGAAATGTCAATCCAAGTTCTTTTAAGAATAGCACGCAAAAGTGTTCCCAAAGTTCTATTTACAACTTCAGTTTGTCCATCCGTTTGAGGATGACAAGTAGTAGATTACAACTTTATTGTGCAAAGTTTAGCCCATAAAGTATTCCAAAAAAAAAATCCCTCCCCTTCTTAGTCCTAGGCTACCCCAAAATAAAGTCTATATAAATGTCAGTCCAAGTTCTTTTTAAGAATAGCACCCAAAAGTGTTCTCAAAGTTCTATTGACAACTTCAGTTTGTCCATCCGTTTGAAGATGACAAGTAGTAGATTACAACTTTATTGTGCAAAGTTTAGCCCATAAAGTAATACATAAATAGAATCCCTCCCCTTCTTAGTCCTAGGCAACCACAAAATAAAGTCCATAGAAATGTCAGTCCAAGTTCTTTTTAAGAATAGCACGCAAAAGTGTTCCCAAAGTTCTATTGACAGCTTCAGTTTGTCCATCCGTTTGAGGATGACAAGTAGTAGATTACAACTTTATTGTGCTAAGTTTAGCCCATAAAGTAATCCATAAATAGAATCCCTCCCCTTCTTAGTCTTAGGCAACTCCAAAATAAAGTCTATAGAAATGTCAGTCCAAGTTCTTTTAAGAATAGCACGCAAAAGTGTTCCCAAAGTTCTATTTATAACTTCAGCTTGTCCATCCGTTTGAGGATGACAAGTAGTAGAAAACAACAATTTTGTGCCAATTTTATCCCGTAAAGTATTCCAAAAATAGAATCCCTCCCCTTCTTAGTCCTAGGCTACCCCAAAATAAAGTCCATAGAAATGTCAGTCCAAGTTCTTTTTAAGAATAGCACGCAAAAGTGTTCCTAAAGTTCTATTGACAACTTCAGTTTGTCCATCCGTTTGAGGATGACAAGTAGTAGATTACAACTTTATTGTGCAAAGTTTAGCCCATACAGTAAACCATAAATAGAATCTCTCCCCTTCTTAGTCATAGGCAACTCCAAATAAAGTCTATAGAAATTTCAGTCCAAGTTCTTTTAAGAATAGCATGCAAAAGTGTTCCCAAAGTTCTATTTACAACTTCAGTCTGTCCATCCGTTTGAGGATGACAAGTAGTAGATTACAACTTTATTGTGCAAAGTTTAGCCCATAAAGTAATCCAAAATAGAATGCCTCCCCTTCTTAGTCCTAGGCAACTCCAAAATAAAGTCTATAGAAATGTCAGTCCAAGTTCTGTTAAGAATAGCACGCAAAAGTGTTCCTAAAGTTCTATTTACAACTTCAGTTTGTCCATCCGTTTGAGGATGACAAGTAGTAGAAAACAACAATTTTGTGCCAAGTTTTTCCCATAAAGTATTCCAAAAATAGAATCCCTCCCCTTCTTAGTCCTAGGCTACACCAAAATAAAGTCTATATAAATGTCAGTCCAAGTTCTTTTTAAGAATAGCAAGCAAAAGTGTTCCCAAAGTTCTATTGACAACTTCAGTTTGTCCATCCGTTTGAAGATGACAAGTAGTAGATTACAACTTTATTGTGCAAAGTTTAGCCCATAAAGTAATACATAAATAGAATCCCTCCCCTTCTTAGTCCTAGGCAACCACAAAATAAAGTCCATAGAAATGTCAGTCCAAGTTCTTTTTAAGAATAGCACGCAAAAGTGTTCCCAAAGTTCTATTGACAACTTCAGTTTGTCCATCCGTTTGAGGATGACAAGTAGTAGATTACAACTTTATTGTGCAAAGTTTAGCCCATAAAGTAATCCATAAATAGAATCTGTAATGCCCGAGACTTGGATTATGGTAATTGTCATGAGATTAGTAAATAAAATGGATGTAATTACAGACGGGCTATTATGAGACTGGATTGAACAAAGTATAGTAATTTCTTACGTTTTGGGCAGAACTAGTGGCGCCCGAGCGGTGGAAATTGACCGCTCGAGCGCCAATGTTCAACCAAGAAACGTTCGGGCAGAGGATGTGGCGCCCGGGCGGTATATTATGACCGCCCGAGCGCCAGAACCTAGCATCGCGGGCAGAACCCTCCGCGCCCGGGCGGTAGATCTTGACCGCCCGAGCGCCGCCTGAAACTTGTTAAGTTTTAACAAAGACACGTAGGGGATTACATGCAATATATATAGAGGTGTCTTCTTCCTCTCCTCAGTAGCTGGTGACCGAGAAAGCTTCAAGAAAAGCTTCAATCTCCTTCCACCTTTTAGGTTGTGCTTGTGCAAGATTTAGATATCCAAATTCAAATCCGACTTCGGTTTTGAGCTCCTCTCCGTATTAACTACAAGGTGATGTACTTTTCTTCAATTTCTACATGATTGGAGATATTGATATTGGGGAAACTGTATTATGCTTGTGTTATTGAAGTTATGGTTACCATAGAAACGTAAACGGATCGTAAAACAGACACCGTATGTGATAGTTTTGAATTCCAGCCTATATATTGCATAGAGATTGTGTAGATTTTGAAGGATATGCTGTTTATATGAGATCATGGATTGGTTGTTGAGATTGGATATTGGTCTAGGTTGATATATGTTAAGATTTGAATTGATCTGTATCAATAATTACGTCGTTATGCCGTCAACGTGAATTAAGATCACATAGTGACTTGGTTATGTGTTGAGTTAGATTAGAAATTGATAGAGTGCGTATCCACATTTCCATTTCAGATTCGTATTGGCGACTGTGACAGCGATTCCACGACGAAAGGTATCGTACATGTTTTGTTTGGGGAATCACGACTCAAATGAGATCACATTTGAGTTTCCCAACCAAAATCACATACTTATTTTATTGTTTATACCTTGATATGATTATGAATTGTATATTGATTTGTTTATAGAACTTGTATGCAAATCTTACTATGCGGTGTTTACAGATCATGGGACATTGCATTAGAATGATTATGCTTGTTTACAGATTTTGTATTCATGCATTAAGATAGGGCAGTCTGGAGATCAGGCAGACTACTAGATGTTCGGCGATATCTCAGCTTAGGGGAAGATCACCGCCCCTATTGTAGACGCGGATACAGATCAGGCCGAAGTCTAGGAATAAGACGTACAGCACCTCGATTGGTAGGGTAGGTGACAGTCAGTGACGTCTTATTCACAACGGGATCCCTAGAGTTTTAGTCGAGTCGCATTTAGACATGATTAGGCTCGCATATCATGATTATATATGAATGACATTCATATAAGCATGTTTCATGTTTTAGATTGTTTTATTGCATGTATACATGTTTATACTGGGATTTGTTCTCACCGGTTTTCCGGCTGTTGTTATGTCTGTATGTGTGCATAACAACAGGTGGGGCAGGATCTGGGTCGATACATAGATGATCGTGATAGCGTGGTGATCTCGGGCCTAGCAGATGGACCAGTAGTCGTATTTTATTATGTACTGTCTGTTATTACTGGTTAGGGAGAACATACAGAATAATACATGTATTTGAGGTGTGTATGTTGTATTTAAATAAAGAACTCATGCTGGTTTGTTTACATTAGATTTAATGTAAAAAGCGAAAAATTGACCCACGTTTTTATTAACAATCCATTTAATCCCAAGAAAAAGAATTAGAGCCCGGGTCCCCACAACAGGTGGTATCAGAGCCGAGAGTTCCTTTAGACTAAGATAGGATAGAATGAGCGGGGCAGATCGAGTCTTCTTCCTTGCTTGATGATGTGCTAGCATGTTTATTGCCTTCCTATTACATGTTGTTTGTGTTTGATTTCTTTCAGCATGTGATAAACTGAATCAGAACCGATTCTAGATCAGAGGTAACTGACTAGAGGAGGGCTGAGACAGTTGTATATCTTGTTTACTAATCAGTTGGATTATTAGATATGCCACCTAGAAGAGCAGCAGTACCTCTACGACCAGTAGCGCCAGAACAGGGGATCACATCCGGAGATCCTATGGATGTTACGGCGACCCCTATGGAGACGTTGCTGAAGCGATTCCAATCTTTTCGACCTCCCACCTTAAAAGGTACCGAGAATGCCATCGAGTGCGAAAGTTGGCTTGAAGATATTGAGATGCTATTCGACTCTTTGGAGTACAGTGATGAGAAGAGGATCAAGCTAATTGGCCATCAATTGCAAGATATAGCAAAGAATTGGTGGTTGAACATTAGGAGAGCTTTAGAGCAACGTGGTACCGAAATTTCTTGGAAGGTATTCAAGACAGAGTTCTACCAGCGATTCTTCCCTGTATCCTACCGTAAAGATAAAGGCGCTGAATTCGCAAACCTGAGGCAAGGGCAATTTAACATTGAAGAGTACGTTGCTAAATTTTCTTCTTTGCTTCGCTTTGCGCCCCATGTTTCAGGGAATGACGAGGCCATGGCGGATCAGTTTATAAATGGCCTGAATCCAGACATCTTTACGTTGGTCAATACTGGGAGACCTGATAATTTCTCGGATGCATTGAATCGGGCCAAAGGAGCTGAGGCAGGATTGCTTAGGCAACGGAGTGCTCCGTATGTTGCACCGAGTCCGAGATCGCCACTACCTCCATCCCAAGTTCCTCCTCCTCGATTCGAAAGCGGTGGTAGTAGTAGTGGACGCAAGGAACAACTGAAGGCGAAGGGAAAACAGTTTAAGCGACCTGGGAGCAGTTCGTCCAGCTCCAGCGGATCAAGACAGACTGGTTTTGATCAAAGTTCAAGGACTTCAGGTGTATATTGCAATAATTGTGGAGGTAGACATGCGACTGAACAGTGCCAGGGAGTGACAGGCCGATGTAATATTTGTAGGCAACCGGGGCATTTTGCCAAAGTCTGTCCCCAGAGGAGTGTACAGCAAGGCCAGAGTGGAAGAGCATCCGGGCCAGTACCTCCGTTTGAGCGGCAGGCATCATCCGTTCACTCTTTTCAGCCTCCACCGGCACAGACTCAACCCAGAGGCCGGGGTAGTCAGACTGTGAGTCAACCTCCGAGGCAACAGGCTCAAGTGTTTGCATTGACCGAAGAGCAAGCACAAGATGCACCCGATGATGTGATAGCAGGTAACTGCTCTCTTTATGGTTATCCTGCTTATATTTTGATAGATACAGGTGCATCGCATACATTCATTTCAGAGCGATTTGCATTATTGCATTCATTGCCTGTTGAGTCTTTGCTAGATGTTGTGTCTATAAATTCTCCGTTGGGAAGTGGATTAATATCTGTAACTACGGTTAGACATTGCATTCTACAGTTTGAAGGGCATGAGATTGACCTAGATTGTATAGTGTTGGGTCTAGCTGATTTTGATTGTATAGTCGGTATTGACATGCTAACGAAGTACAGAGCCACCGTGGATTGTTTCCACAAGATTGTCAGATTCAGACCCGAGATGACAGACGAGTGGAAATTCTACGGGAAGGGTTCCAGATCTCGGATTCCCTTGATTTCGGCTCTTACTATGAATAGATTGTTACAGAAAGGAGCGGATGGTTTCTTGGTTTATGCTGTAGATATGCAGAAGTCGAGCCCGGCATTGGCAGATCTGCCAGTAGTACGGGAATTTCCAGATATTTTTCCAGATGAGATCCCAGGATTACCTCCGGTTCGGGAGGTAGACTTCAGCATTGAACTTGCGCCAGGTACCGTCCCTATTTCGAGAGCTCCATATAGGATGGCACCCATCGAACTCAAAGAATTGAAAGCACAATTAGAAGACCTTCTGGCCAAGGGATATATCAGACCTAGTGTATCTCCTTGGGGCGCTCCGGTGTTGTTTGTGCGAAAGAAAGACGGTTCGATGCGATTGTGTATAGACTACCGGCAGTTGAACAAGGCAACGATCAAGAACAAATATCCTTTGCCTAGGATCGATGACCTATTTGATCAGTTGCAGGGATCCTCTGTGTATTCGAAGATTGATTTGCGTTCTGGATATCATCAGCTCAGAGTTCGAGATATAGACATACCGAAGACAGCATTTAGAACCAGGTATGGACATTACGAATTTATTGTCATGCCTTTTGGTTTAACAAATGCTCCTGCGGTATTTATGGGCTTGATGAACCAAGTGTTTCAGAGATATCTAGATGAATTTGTGATTGTTTTCATTGATGATATTTTGGTGTATTCGAAGAATAGAAATGAGCATGCAGAGCATCTCAGAATTGTTTTGCAGACGTTGAGAAATGAGCGACTGTATGCTAAATTGTCAAAGTGTGAGTTTTGGCTGAATCGAGTTGTATTCTTGGGGCATATCATTTCTGGAGATGGTATTTCTGTTGACCCGAGTAAAGTGGAAGCTGTGATCAGTTGGTCGAGACCGACTTCTGTACCAGAAATACGCAGTTTCATGGGCTTAGCCGGGTACTACAGAAGATTTATCAAAGATTTCTCCAGTATTGCAAAGCCAATAACTCAATTGACACAAAAGAATGCACCATTTGTTTGGTCAGAGGAGTGTGAGTCTAGCTTTCTAGAATTGAAGAAAAGGCTGACCAGTGCTCCAGTATTGACGATACCTTCAGGTACAGGTAATTTCGTTGTATATTGTGATGCTTCTCATAGAGGTTTGGGATGTGTTCTTATGCAGCGAGGCCATGTGATCGCATACGCCTCGAGACAATTGAAGCCACATGAGACACGATACCCCATTCATGACTTGGAATTGGCGGCTATCGTGTTTGCATTAAAGATTTGGCGTCATTATCTCTACGGCGAGAAATTTGAGATCTTCTCAGATCACAAGAGCCTGAAGTACCTATTTTCGCAATCAGAATTGAACATGAGGCAGCGTAGATGGCTTGATCTTCTGAAAGATTTTGACTGTGAAATCAAATATTATCCAGGGAAGTCAAATGCAGCAGCAAATGCCTTGAGTCGTAAGGTATGTTCTTTGTCCTTATCGACGATAGGTGTTAACAAGTTAGTTGAAAATTGCTGTACATCTGGATTAGAATTTGATACAGATAGTAAGCCACTACGACTCTTTACCATCCAAGTTGAGCCCAATTTGATTATGAGGATCAAGGAAGCACAAAGAACCGATCAGAATGTGCAGAAATCGATTCAGATGGTCAGAGCAGGGCATCTGTCAGAATATCAGGTACGAGATCATGTATTATACGTGAATAACCGTCTAGTTGTGCCAGATGTTGCAGATTTGAGACAGCAGATTCTGACAGAGGCACATTGTAGTCGGTTCAGCATCCATCCTGGTGGCAGGAAGATGTATAATGATCTGAAGACACAATTCTGGTGGAAGCAGATGAAGTCAGACATCGCAGAATATGTGTCTAAGTGTTTGAACTGCCAACAGGTAAAAGCGGAAAGAAAGAAACCCGGGGGTTTACTTCAGAGTTTAGCCATTCCAGAATGGAAATGGGACCACATTTCCATGGATTTCGTGACGAAGTTACCTCGATCATCCAGAAGCTGCGATGCGATTTGGGTTATTATTGACAGATTGACCAAATCTGCGTGCTTCATTCCGTACAGAATGACGTATAGACAAGATCAGATGGCGGAGATTTATATTCGAGAGGTAGTCAGACTGCATGGAGTGCCAAAGTCTATCGTATCAGATCGTGATCCACGATTTACTTCTCACTTCTGGCACAGTTTACAGCAGGCCTTAGGTACGACATTACACCTGAGTACTGCGTATCATCCTCAGACAGACGGACAGTCAGAACGGACTATCCAGACATTAGAGGATATGTTAAGGGCCGTCGTGCTAGATTTTGGCATTAGTTGGCAAGATTCCCTACCTCTTTGCGAATTCTCTTACAATAATAGCTATCAGACGAGCATTGAGATGGCACCGTTTGAAGCTTTGTATGGCAAGAAGTGCAGATCTCCGCTATACTGGGATGACGTTTCAGAGGTACCAGAACTTGGGCCAGATATGATTCGTGACATGACAGAGAAGGTGAAACTCATTCAGAAGAGGATGAAGACAGCACAAGATCGACAAGCAAAGTACGCCAATATCAGACGTAGACCGTTAGTATTCGAGGCAGGAGATAGAGTATTCTTAAAGATTTCTCCATTCAGAGGCGTTGTTCGATTTGGCAAACGCGGAAAATTATCTCCTCGATACATTGGTCCTTACGAGATTCTTGAGAAAATTGGCGATAGAGCTTATCGACTTGCACTTCCTCCTTCTCTATCTGGAATACATGACGTGTTTCATGTGTCAATGTTACGTAAATATATGCCAGATGCTTCTCATGTTATTCAACCTGACGAAGCTGAACTTGATCAGACTTTAAGCTACGTGGAACAACCGATACAGATTCTTGATCGGAAAGAAAAGAAGCTCAGAACGAAGAATATTCCACTCGTGAAAGTTCAGTGGAGTCGTCATGGCATTGAAGAAGCGACTTGGGAGACAGAGGCAAGCATGAGACAGAAACACCCCGAGTTATTTCAATGATGTAAGTATTTGTTTCGTGTTGATGTAATTATTTTTATACTTGCATTGATAGAACGGCATGCGATTTCGAGGACGAAATCATTTCTTAGAGGGGGAGAAATGTAATGCCCGAGACTTGGATTATGGTAATTGTCATGAGATTAGTAAATAAAATGGATGTAATTACAGACGGGCTATTATGAGACTGGATTGAACAAAGTATAGTAATTTCTTACGTTTTGGGCAGAACTAGTGGCGCCCGAGCGGTGGAAATTGACCGCTCGAGCGCCAATGTTCAACCAAGAAACGTTCGGGCAGAGGATGTGGCGCCCGGGCGGTAGATTATGACCGCCCGAGCGCCAGAACCTAGCATCGCGGGCAGAACCCTCCGCGCCCGGGCGGTAGATCTTGACCGCCCGAGCGCCGAGCTCGCGCCCGGGCGGTAAGATTTGACCGCCCGAGCGCCGCCTGAAACTTGTTAAGTTTTAACAAAGACACGTAGGGGATTACATGCAATATATATAGAGGTGTCTTCTTCCTCTCCTCAGTAACTGGTGACCGAGAAAGCTTCAAGAAAAGCTTCAATCTCCTTCCACCTTTTAGGTTGTGCTTGTGCAAGATTTAGATATCCAAATTCAAATCCGACTTCGGTTTTGAGCTCCTCTCCGTATTAACTACAAGGTGATGTACTTTTCTTCAATTTCTACATGATTGGAGATATTGATATTGGGGAAACTGTATTATGCTTGTGTTATTGAAGTTATGGTTACCATAGAAACGTAAACGGATCGTAAAACAGACACCGTATGTGATAGTTTTGAATTCCAGCCTATATATTGCATAGAGATTGTGTAGATTTTGAAGGAAATGCTGTTTATATGAGATCATGGATTGGTTGTTGAGATTGGATATTGGTCTAGGTTGATATATGTTAAGATTTGAATTGATCTGTATCAAGAATTACGTCGTTATGCCGTCAACGTGAATTAAGATCACATAGTGACTTGGTTATGTGTTGAGTTAGATTAGAAATTGATAGAGTTCGTATCCACATTTCCATTTCAGATTCGTATTGGCGACTGTGACAGCGATTCCACGACGAAAGGTATCGTACATGTTTTGTTTGGGGAATCACGACTCAAATGAGATCACATTTGAGTTTCCCAACCAAAATCACATACTTATTTTATTGTTTATACCTTGATATGATTATGAATTGTATATTGATTTGTTTATAGAACTTGTATGCAAATCTTACTATGCGGTGTTTACAGATCATGGGACATTGCATTAGAATGATTATGCTTGTTTACAGATTTTGTATTCATGCATTAAGATAGGGCAGTCTGGAGATCAGGCAGACTACTAGATGTTCGGCGATATCTCAGCTTAGGGGAAGATCACCGCCCCTATTGTAGACGCGGATACAGATCAGGCCGAAGTCTAGGAATAAGACGTACAGCACCTCGATTGGTAGGGTAGGTGACAGTCAGTGACGTCTTATTCACAACGGGATCCCTAGAGTTTTAGTCGAGTCGCATTTAGACATGATTAGGCTCGCATATCATGATTATATATGAATGACATTCATATAAGCATGTTTCATGTTTTAGATTGTTTTATTGCATGTATACATGTTTATACTGGGATTTGTTCTCACCGGTTTTCCGGCTGTTGTTATGTCTGTATGTGTGCATAACAACAGGTGGGGCAGGATCTGGGTCGAGACAGAGATGATCGTGATAGCGTGGTGATCTCGGGCCTAGCAGATGGACCAGTAGTCGTCTTTTATTATGTACTGTCTGTTATTACTGGTTAGGGAGAACATACAGAATAATACATGTATTTGAGGTGTGTATGTTGTATTTAAATAAAGAAATCATGCTGGTTTGTTTACATTAGATTTAATGTAAAAAGCGAAAAATTGACCCACGTTTTTATTAACAATCCATTTAATCCCAAGAAAAAGAATTAGAGCCCGGGTCCCCACAGAATCCCTCCCCTACTTAGTCATAGGCAACTCCAAAATAAAGTCTATAGAAATGTCAGTCCAAGTTCTTTTAAGAATAGCACGCAAAAGTGTTCCCAAAGTTCTATTTACAACTTCAGTTCGTCGATCCGTTTGAGGGTACAAGTAGTAGAAAACAACAATTTTGTGCCAAGTTTATCCCATAAAGTATTCCAAAAATAGAATCCCTCCCATTCTTAGTCCTAGTCTACCCCAAAATAAAGTCCATAGAAATGTCAATCCAAGTTTTTTTAAGAATAGCACGCAAAAGTGTTCCCAAAGTTCTATTTACAACTTCAGTTTGTCCATCCGTTTGAGGATGACAAGTAGTAGATTACAACTTTATTGTGCAAAGTTTAGCCCATAAAGTATTCCAAAAAAAAAATCCCTCCCTTTCTTAGTCCTAGGCTACCCCAAAATAAAGTCTATATAAATGTCAGTCCAAGTTCTTTTTAAGAATAGCACGCAAAAGTGTTCTCAAAGTTCTATTGACAACTTCAGTTTGTCCATCCGTTTGAAGATGACAAGTAGTAGATTACAACTTTATTGTGCAAAGTTTAGCCCATAAAGTAATACATAAATAGAATCCCTCCCCTTCTTAGTCCTAGGCAACCACAAAATAAAGTCCATAGAAATGTTAGTCCAAGTTCTTTTTAAGAATAGCACGCAAAAGTGTTCCCAAAGTTCTATTGACAGCTTCAGTTTGTCCATCCGTTTGAGGATGACAAGTAGTAGATTACAACTTTATTGTGCAAAGTTTAGCCCATAAAGTAATCCATAAATAGAATCCCTCCCCTTCTTAGTCATAGGCAACTCCAAAATAAAGTCTATAGAAATGTCAGTCCAAGTTCTTTTAAGAATAGCACGCAAAAGTGTTCCCAAAGTTCTATTTATAACTTCAGCTTGTCCATCCGTTTGAGGATGACAAGTAGTAGATAACAACAATTTTGTGCCAAGTTTATCCCGTAAAGTATTCCAAAAATAGAATCCCTCCCCTTCTTAGTCCTAGGCTACCCCAAAATAAAGTCCATAGAAATGTCAGTCCAAGTTCTTTTAAGAATAGCACGCAAAAGTGTTCCTAAAGTTCTATTGACAACTTCAGTTTGTCCATCCGTTTGAGGATGACAAGTAGTAGATTACAACTTTATTGTGCAAAGTTTAGCCCATAAAGTAAACCATAAATAGAATCTCTCCCCTTCTTAGTCATAGGCAACTCCAAAATAAAATCTATAGAAATGTCAGTCCAAGTTCTTTTAAGAATAGCATGCAAAAGTGTTCCCAAAGTTCTATTTACAACTTCAGTCTGTCCATCCGTTTGAGGATGACAAGTAGTAGATTACAACTTTATTGTGCAAAGTTTAGCCCATAAAGTAATCCAAAATAGAATGCCTCCCCTTCTTAGTCCTAGGCAACTCCAAATAAAGTCTATAGAAATGTCAGTCCAAGTTCTGTTAAGAATAGCACGCAAAAGTGTTCCTAAAGTTCTATTTACAACTTCAGTTGTCCATCCGTTTGAGAATGACAAGTAGTAGAAAACAACAATTTTGTGCCAAGTTTTTCCCATAAAGTATTCCAAAAATAGAATCCCTCCCCTTCTTAGTCCTAGGCTACACCAAAATAAAGTCTATATAAATGTCAGTCCAAGTTCTTTTTAAGAATAGCAAGCAAAAGTGTTCCCAAAGTTCTATTGACAACTTCAGTTTGTCCATCCGTTTGAAGATGACAAGTAGTAGTTACAACTTTATTGTGTAAAGTTTAGCCCATAAAGTAATACATAAATAGAATCCCTCCCCTTCTTAGTCCTAGGCAACCACAAAATAAAGTCCATAGAAATGTCAGTCCAAGTTCTTTTTAAGAATAGCACGCAAAAGTGTTCCCAAAGTTCTATTGACAACTTCAGTTTGTCCATCCGTTTGAGGATGACAAGTAGTAGATTACAACTTATTGTGCAAAGTTTAGCCCATAAAGTAATCCATAAATAGAATCCCTCCCCTACTTAGTCATAGGCAACTCCAAAATAAAGTCTATAGAAATGTCAGTCCAAGTTCTTTTAAGAATAGCACGCAAATGTTCCCAAAGTTCTATTTACAACTTCAGTTCGTCGATCCGTTTGAGGGTACAAGTAGTAGAAAACAACAATTTTGTGCCAAGTTTATCCCATAAAGTATTCCAAAAATAGAATCCCTCCCCTTCTTAGTCCTAGGCAACCCCAAAATAGTCCATAGAAATGTCAGTCCAAGTTCTCTTTAAGAATAGCACGCAAAAGTGTTCTCAAAGTTCTATTGACAACTTTAGTTTGTCCATCCGTTTGAGGATGACAAGTAGTAGATT
>NW_027330901.1:0-3757 GCF_022965805.1 Primulina eburnea
CGCGACCAGAAACAATAGTCCTAGGCATTCCATGCAACCTAGCGACTTCTCTAAAGAACAAATCCGCAATGTTTGAAGCATCATCGGTTTTATGACAAGCTATAAAATGTGTCATCTTAGAGAATCTATCCACAAAAACAAAAATAGAATCACTCCCCTTCTTAGTCCTCGGCAACCCCAAAATAAAGTCCATCGAAATGTCAATCCAAGTTCTTTTTAAGAATAGCACGCAAAAGTGTTCCCAAAGTTCTATTGACAACTTCAGTTTGTCCATCCGTTTGAGGATGACAAGTAGTAGAAAACAACAATTTTGTGCCAAGTTTAGCCCATAAAGTATTCCAAAAGTAACTCAAGAATTTAACATCGCGACCAGAAACAATAGTCCTAGGCATTCCATGCAACCTAGCGACTTCTCTAAAGAACAAATCCGCAATGTTTGAAGCATCATCGGTTTTATGACAAGCTATAAAATGTGTCATCTTAGAGAATCTATCCACAAAAACAAAAATAGAATCACTCCCCTTCTTAGTCCTCGGCAACCCCAAAATAAAGTCCATCGAAATGTCAATCCAAGTTCTTTTTAAGAATAGCACGCAAAAGTGTTCCCAAAGTTCTATTGACAACTTCAGTTTGTCCATCCGTTTGAGGATGACAAGTAGTAGAAAACAACAATTTTGTGCCAAGTTTAGCCCATAAAGTATTCCAAAAGTAACTCAAGAATTTAACATCGCGACCAGAAACATCACACCAGACATAGTCCTAGGCATTCCATGCAACCTAGCGACTTCTCTAAAAAAACAAATCCGCAATGTTTGAAGCATCATCGGTTTTATGACAAGCTATAAAATGTGTCATCTTAGAGAATCTATCAAAAACAAAAATAGAATCACTCCCCTTCTTAGTCCTCGGCAACCCCAAAATAAAGTCCATCGAAATGTCAATCCAAGTTCTTTTTAAGAATAGCACGCAAAAGTGTTCCCAAAGTTCTATTGACAACTTCAGTTTGTCCATCCGTTTGAGGATGACAAGTAGTAGAAAACAACAATTTTGTGCCAAGTTTAGCCCATAAAGTATTCCAAAAGTAACTCAAGAATTTAACATCGCGACCAGAAACAATAGTCCTAATCCATGCAACCTACGACTTCTCTAAAGAACAAATCCGCAATGTTTGAAGCATCATCGGTTTTATGACAAGCTATAAAATGTGTCATCTTAGAGAATCTATCCAAAAACAAAAATAGAATCACTCCCCTTCTTAGTCCTCGGCAACCCCAAAATAAAGTCCATCGAAATGTCAATCCAAGTTCTTTTTAAGAATAGCACGCAAAAGTGTTCCCAAAGTTCTATTGACAACTTCAGTTTGTCCATCCGTTTGAGGATGACAAGTAGTAGAAAACAACAATTTTGTGCCAAGTTTAGCCCATAAAGTCTTCCAAAAGTAACTCAAGAATTTAACATCGCGACCAGAAACAATAGTCCTAGGCATGCCATGCAACCTAGCGACTTCTCTAAAGAAAAATCCGCAATGTTTGAAGCATCATCGGTTTTATGACAAGCTATAAAATGTGTCATCTTAGAGAATCTATCCACAAACAAAAATAGAATCACTCCCCTTCTTAGTCCTCGGCAACCCCAAAATAAAGTCCATCGAAATGTCAATCCAAGTTCTTTTTAAGAATAGCACGCAAAAGTGTTCCCAAAGTTCTATTGACAACTTCAGTTTGTCCATCCGTTTGAGGATGAGTAGTAGAAAACAACAATTTTGTGCCAAGTTTAGCCCATAAAGTATTCCAAAAGTAACTCAAGAATTTAACATCGCGACCAGAAACAATAGTCCTAGGCATTCCATGCAACCTAGCGACTTCTCTAAGAAAAATCCGCAATGTTTGAAGCATCATCGGT
This sequence comes from Primulina eburnea, assembly GCF_022965805.1. Classification (NCBI taxonomy): domain Eukaryota; kingdom Viridiplantae; phylum Streptophyta; class Magnoliopsida; order Lamiales; family Gesneriaceae; genus Primulina; species Primulina eburnea. The sequence goes on from NW_027330901.1 coordinate 1,903, forward strand.
TTTATGACAAGCTAAAATGTGTCATCTTAGAGAATCTATCCACAAAAACAAAAATAGAATCACTCCCCTTCTTAGTCCTCGGCAACCCCAAAATAAAGTCCATCGAAATGTCAATCCAAGTTCTTTTTAAGAATAGCACGCAAAAGTGTTCCCAAAGTTCTATTGACAACTTCAGTTTGTCCATCCGTTTGAGGATGACAAGTAGTAGAAAACAACAATTTTGTGCCAAGTTTAGCCCATAAAGTATTCCAAAAGTAACTCAAGAATTTAACATCGCGACCAGAAACAATAGTCCTAGGCATTCCATGCAACCTAGCGACTTCTCTAAAGAACAAATCCGCAATGTTTGAAGCATCATCGGTTTTATGACAAGCTATAAAATGTGCATCTTAGAGAATCTATCAAAAACAAAAATAGAATCACTCCCCTTCTTAGTCCTCGGCAACCCCAAAATAAAGTCCATCGAAATGTCAATCCAAGTTCTTTTTAAGAATAGCACGCAAAAGTGTTCCCAAAGTTCTATTGACAACTTCAGTTTGTCCATCCGTTTGAGGATGACAAGTAGTAGAAAACAACAATTTTGTGCCAAGTTTAGCCCATAAAGTATTCCAAAAGTAACTCAAGAATTTAACATCGCGACCAGAAACAATAGTCCTAGGCATCCATGCAACCTAGCGACTTCTCTAAAGAAAATCCGCAATGTTTGAAGCATCATCGGTTTTATGACAAGCTATAAAATGTGTCATCTTAGAGAATCTATCCACAAAAACAAAAATAGAATCACTCCCCTTCTTAGTCCTCGGCAACCCCAAAATAAAGTCCATCGAAATGTCAATCCAAGTTCTTTTTAAGAATAGCACGCAAAAGTGTTCCCAAAGTTCTATTGACAACTTCAGTTTGTCCATCCGTTTGAGGATGACAAGTAGTAGAAAACAACAATTTTGTGCCAAGTTTAGCCCATAAAGTATTCCAAAAGTAACTCAAGAATTTAACATCGCGACCAGAAACAATAGTCCTAGGCATTCCATGCAACCTAGCGACTTCTCTAAAGAACAAATCCGCAATGTTTGAAGCATCATCGGTTTTATGACAAGCTATAAAATGTGTCATCTTAGAGAATCTATCCACAAAAACAAAAATAGAATCACTCCCCTTCTTAGTCCTCGGCAACCCCAAAATAAAGTCCATCGAAATGTCAATCCAAGTTCTTTTTAAGAATAGCACGCAAAAGTGTTCCCAAAGTTCTATTGACAACTTCAGTTTGTCCATCCGTTTGAGGATGACAAGTAGTAGAAAACAACAATTTTGTGCCAAGTTTAGCCCATAAAGTATTCCAAAAGTAACTCAAGAATTTAACATCGCGACCAGAAACAATAGTCCTAGGCATTCCATGCAACCTAGCGACTTCTCTAAAGAACAAATCCGCAATGTTTGAAGCATCATCGGTTTTATGACAAGCTATAAAATGTGTCATCTTAGAGAATCTATCCACAAAAACAAAAATAGAATCACTCCCCTTCTTAGTCCTCGGCAACCCCAAAATAAAGTCCATCGAAATGTCAATCCAAGTTCTTTTTAAGAATAGCACGCAAAAGTGTTCCCAAAGTTCTATTGACAACTTCAGTTTGTCCATCCGTTTGAGGATGACAAGTAGTAGAAAACAACAATTTTGTGCCAAGTTTAGCCCATAAAGTATTCCAAAAGTAACTCAGAATTTAACATCGCGACCAGAAACAATAGTCCTAGGAATTCCATGCAACCTAGCGACTTCTTCTGAACAAATCCGCATGTTTGAAGCATCATCGGTTTTATGACAAGCTATAAAATGTGTCATCTTAGAGAATCTATCCACAAA
>NW_027330902.1:0-26097 GCF_022965805.1 Primulina eburnea
CTTTTATGGTCTAAACTTGGCACAAATTGTTGTTTTCTACTACTTGTCATCCTCAAACGGATGACAAACTAAGTTGTCAATAGAACTTCGGAACACTTTTGCGTGCTATTCTTAAAAAGAACTGGATTGACATTTCTATGGACTTTATTTTGGGGGTGCCTAGACTAAGAAGAGGAGGGATTCTATTTTCGTTGTTGTGGATAGATTTCTAAGATGGCACATTTTTTATAGCTTGTCATACATACCGATTATGCTTCAAACATTGCGGATTTGTTATTAGAGAAGTCGTTAGGTTGCATGGCATGCCTAAGATTATTGATTCTGGTCGCGATTGTTAAATTCTTGAGTTACTTTTGGAATACTTATGGTCTAAACTTGGCACGAAATGTTGTTTTCTACTACTTCTCATCCTCAACCTGATGGACAAACTGAAGTTGTCAATAGAACTTTGGGCACACTTTTGCGTGCTATTCTTAAAAGAACTTGGATTGACATTTCTATGGACTTTATTTGGGGTGCCTAGGACTAAGAAGGAGAGGATTCTATTTTCGTTGTTGTGGATAGATTCTCTAAGATGGCACATTTTATAGCTTGCCATAAAATCAATGATGTTTCAACATTGCGGATTAGTTCTTTAGAGAAGTCGGTAGGTTGCATGGCATGCCTAGGACTATTGTTTCTGGTCGCGATGTTAAATTCTTGAGTTACTTTTGGAATACTTTATGGTCTAAACTTGGCACAAAATTGTTGTTTTCTACTACTTGTCATCCTCAAACGGATGGACAAACTGAAGTTGTCAATAAACTTTGGGAACACTTTTGCGTGCTATTCTTAAAAAGAACTTGGATTGACATTTCTATGGACTTTATTTTGGGGTTGCCTAGGACTAAGAAGGGAGGGATTCTATTTTCGTTGTTGTGGATAGATTTTCTAAGATGGCACATTTTATAGCTTGTCATAAAACCGATTATGCTTCAAACATTGCGGATTTGTTCATTAGAGAAGTCGTTAGGTTGCATGGCATGCCTAGGACTATTGATTCTGGTCGCGATGTTAAATTCTTGAGTTACTTTTGGAATACTTTATGGTCTAAACTTGGCACGAAATTGTTGTTTTCTACTACTTGTCATACTCAAACGGATGGAGAAACTGAAGTTGTCAATAGAACTTTGGGCACACTTTTGCGTGCTATTCTTAAAAAGAACTTGGATTGACATTTCTATGGACTTTATTTTGGGGTGCCTAGGACTAAGAAGGGGATGGATTCTATTTCGTTGTTGTGGATAGATTCTCTAAGATGGCACATTTTATAGCTTGCCATAAAATCGATGATGTTTCAAACATTGCGGATTGGTTCTTTAGAGAAGTCGATAGGTTGCATGGCAGGCCTAGGACTATTGTTCTGGTCGCGATGTTAAATTCTTGAGTTACTTTTGGAATACTTTATGGTCTAAACTTGGCACAAAATTGTTGTTTTCTACTACTTGTCATCCTCAAACGGATGGACAAACTGAAGTTGTCAATAGAACTTTGGGAACACTTTTGCGTGCTATTCTTAAAAAGAACTTGGATTGACATTTCTATGGACTTTATTTTGAGGTGCCTAGGACTAAGAAGAGGAGGGATTCTATTTTCGTTGTTGTGGATAGATTCTCTAAGATGGCACATTTTATAGCTTGTCATAAAATCGATGATGCTTCAAACATTGCGGATTTGTTCTTTAGAGAAGTCGGTAGGTTGCATGGCATGCCTAGGACTATTGTTTCTGGTCGCGATGTTAAATTCTTGAGTTACTTTTGGAATACTTTATGGTCTAAACTTGGCACAAAATTGTTGTTTTCTACTACTTGTCATCCTCAAACGGATGGACAAACTGAAGTTGTCAATAGAACTTTGGGAACACTTTTGCGTGCTATTCTTAAAAAGAACTTGGATTGACATTTCTATGAACTTTATTTTGGGTTGCCTAGGACTAAGAAGGGGATGGATTCTATTTTCGTTGTTGTGGATAGATTCTCTAAGATGGCACATTTTATAGCTTGTCATAAAATCGATGATGCTTCAAACATTGCGGATTTGTTCTTTAGAGAAGTCGGAAGGTTGCATGGCATGCCTAGGACTATGGTTTTTGGTCGCGATGTTAAATTCTTGAGTTTCTTTTGGAAGACTTTATGGGCTAAACTTGGCACAAAATTGTTGTTTAATACTACTTGTCATCGTCAAACGGATGGACAAACTGAAGTTGTCAATAGCACTTTGGGAACACTTTTGCGTGCTATTCTTAAAAAGAACTTGGATTGACATTTCTATGGACTTTATTTTGAGGTTGCCTAGGACTAAGAAGAGGAGGGATTCTATTTTCGTTGTTGTGGATAAATTCTCTAAGATGGCACATTTTATAGCTTGTCATAAAATCAATGATGCTTCAAACATTGCGGATTTGTTCTTTAGAGAAGTCGGTAGGTTGCATGGCATGCCTAGGACTATTGTTTCTGGTCGCGATGTTAAATTCTTGAGTTACTTTTGGAATACTTTATGGTCTAAACTTGGCACAAAATTGTTGTTTTCTACTACTTGTCATCCTCAAACGGATGGACAAACTGAAGTTGTCAATAGAACTTTGGGAACACTTTTGCGTGCTATTCTTAAAAAGAACTTGGATTGACATTTCTAGGGACTTTATTTTGGGGTTTCCTGCGACTAAGAAGGGGATTGATTCTATTTTTGTTGTTGTGGATAGATTCTCTAAGATGGCACATTTTATAGCTTGTCATAAAATCGATGATGCTTCAAACATTGCGGATTTGTTCTTTAGAGAAGTCGGTAGGTTGCATGGCATGCCTAGGACTATTGTTTTTGGTCGCGATGTTAAATTCTTGAGTTTCTTTTGGAAGACTTTATGGGCTAAACTTGGCACAAAATTGTTGTTTTCTACTACTTGTCATCCTCAAACGGATGGACAAACTGAAGTTGTCAATAGCACTTTGGGAACACTTTTGCGTGCTATTCTTAAAAAGAACTTGGATTGACATTTCTATGGACTTTATTTTGGGTTGCCTAGGACTAAGAAGGGGATGGATTCTATTTTCGTTGTTGTGGATAGATTCTCTAAGATGGCACATTTTATAGCTTGTCATAAAATCGATGATGCTTCAAACATTGCGGATTAGTTCTTTAGAGAAGTCGGTAGGTTGCATGGCATGCCTAGGACTATTGTTTCTGGTCGCGATGTTAAATTCTTGAGTTACTTTTGGAATACTTTATGGTCTAAACTTGGCACAAAATTGTTGTTTTCTACTACTTGTCATCCTCAAACGGATGGACAAACTGAAGTTGTCAATAGAACTTTGGGAACACTTTTGCGTGCTATTCTTAAAAAGAACTTGGATTGACATTTCTATGGACTTTATTTTGGGGTGCCTAGGACTAAGAAGGGGATGGATTCTATTTTCGTTGTTGTGGATAGATTCTCTAAGATGGCACATTTTATAGCTTGCCATAAAATCGATGATGTTTCAAACATTGCGGATTAGTTCTTTAGAGAAGTCGGTAGGTTGCATGGCATGCCTAGGACTATTGTTTCTGGTCGCGATGTTAAATTCTTGAGTTACTTTTGGAATACTTTATGGTCTAAACTTGGCACAAAATTGTTGTTTTCTACTACTTGTCATCCTCAAACGGATGGACAAACTGAAGTTGTCAATAGAACTTTGGGAACACTTTTGCGTGCTATTCTTAAAAGAACTTGGATTGACATTTCTATGGACTTTATTTTGGGGTTGCCTAGGACTAAGAAGGGGAGGGATTCTATTTTCGTTGTTGTGGATAGATTTTCTAAGATGGCACATTTTATAGCTTGTCATAAAACCGATTATGCTTCAAACATTGCGGATTTGTTCATTAGAGAAGTCGTTAGGTTGCATGGCATGCCTAGGACTATTGATTCTGGTCGCGATGTTAAATTCTTGAGTTACTTTTGGAATACTTTATGGTCTAAACTTGGCACGAAATTGTTGTTTTCTACTACTTGTCATCCTCAAACGGATGGACAAACTGAAGTTGTCAATAGAACTTTGGGAACACTTTTGCGTGCTATTCTTAAAAAGAACTTGGATTGACATTTCTATGGACTTTATTTTGGGGTGCCTAGGACTAAGAAGGGGATGGATTCTATTTTCGTTGTTGTGGATAGATTCTCTAAGATGGCACATTTTATAGCTTGCCATAAAATCGATGATGTTTCAAACATTGCGGATTAGTTCTTTAGAGAAGTCGGTAGGTTGCATGGCATGCCTAGGACTATTGTTTCTGGTCGCGATGTTAAATTCTTGAGTTACTTTTGGAATACTTTATGGTCTAAACTTGGCACAAAATTGTTGTTTTCTACTACTTGTCATCCTCAAACGGATGGACAAACTGAAGTTGTCAATAGAACTTTGGGAACACTTTTGCGTGCTATTCTTAAAAAGAACTTGGATTGACATTTCTATGGACTTTATTTTGGGTTGCCTAGGACTAAGAAGGGGAGGGATTCTATTTTCGTTGTTGTGGATAGATTTTCTAAGATGGCACATTTTATAGCTTGTCATAAAACCGATTATGCTTCAAACATTGCGGATTTGTTCATTAGAGAAGTCGTTAGGTTGCATGGCATGCCTAGGACTATTGATTCTGGTCGCGATGTTAAATTCTTGAGTTACTTTTGGAATACTTTATGGTCTAAACTTGGCACGAAATTGTTGTTTTCTACTACTTGTCATCCTCAAACGGATGGAGAAACTGAAGTTGTCAATAGAACTTTGGGAACACTTTTGCGTGCTATTCTTAAAAAGAACTTGGATTGACATTTCTATGGACTTTATTTTGGGGTGCCTAGGACTAAGAAGGGGATGGATTCTATTTTCGTTGTTGTGGATAGATTCTCTAAGATGGCACATTTTATAGCTTGCCATAAAATCGATGATGTTTCAAACATTGCGGATTAGTTCTTTAGAGAAGTCGGTAGGTTGCATGGCATGCCTAGGACTATTGTTTCTGGTCGCGATGTTAAATTCTTGAGTTACTTTTGGAATACTTTATGGTCTAAACTTGGCACAAAATTGTTGTTTTCTACTACTTGTCATCCTCAAACGGATGGACAAACTGAAGTTGTCAATAGAACTTTGGGAACACTTTTGCGTGCTATTCTTAAAAAGAACTTGGATTGACATTTCTATGGACTTTATTTTGGGGTTGCCTAGGACTAAGAAGGGGAGGGATTCTATTTTCGTTGTTGTGGATAGATTTTCTAAGATGGCACATTTTATAGCTTGTCATAAAACCGATTATGCTTCAAACATTGCGGATTTGTTCATTAGAGAAGTCGTTAGGTTGCATGGCATGCCTAGGACTATTGATTCTGGTCGCGATGTTAAATTCTTGAGTTACTTTTGGAATACTTTATGGTCTAAACTTGGCACGAAATTGTTGTTTTCTACTACTTGTCATCCTCAAACGGATGGACAAACTGAAGTTGTCAATAGAACTTTGGGAACACTTTTGCGTGCTATTCTTAAAAAGAACTTGGATTGACATTTCTATGGACTTTATTTTGGGGTGCCTAGGACTAAGAAGGGGATGGATTCTATTTTCGTTGTTGTGGATAGATTCTCTAAGATGGCACATTTTATAGCTTGCCATAAAATCGATGATGTTTCAAACATTGCGGATTAGTTCTTTAGAGAAGTCGGTAGGTTGCATGGCATGCCTAGGACTATTGTTTCTGGTCGCGATGTTAAATTCTTGAGTTACTTTTGGAATACTTTATGGTCTAAACTTGGCACAAAATTGTTGTTTTCTACTACTTGTCATCCTCAAACGGATGGACAAACTGAAGTTGTCAATAGAACTTTGGGAACACTTTTGCGTGCTATTCTTAAAAAGAACTTGGATTGACATTTCTATGGACTTTATTTTGGGGTTGCCTAGGACTAAGAAGGGGAGGGATTCTATTTTCGTTGTTGTGGATAGATTTTCTAAGATGGCACATTTTATAGCTTGTCATAAAACCGATTATGCTTCAAACATTGCGGATTTGTTCATTAGAGAAGTCGTTAGGTTGCATGGCATGCCTAGGACTATTGATTCTGGTCGCGATGTTAAATTCTTGAGTTACTTTTGGAATACTTTATGGTCTAAACTTGGCACGAAATTGTTGTTTTCTACTACTTGTCATCCTCAAACGGATGGACAAACTGAAGTTGTCAATAGAACTTTGGGCACACTTTTGCGTGCTATTCTTAAAAAGAACTTGGATTGACATTTCTATGGACTTTATTTTGGGGTGCCTAGGACTAAGAAGGGGATGGATTCTATTTTCGTTGTTGTGGATAGATTCTCTAAGATGGCACATTTTATAGCTTGCCATAAAATCGATGATGTTTCAAACATTGCGGATTAGTTCTTTAGAGAAGTCGGTAGGTTGCATGGCATGCCTAGGACTATTGTTTCTGGTCGCGATGTTAAATTCTTGAGTTACTTTTGGAATACTTTATGGTCTAAACTTGGCACAAAATTGTTGTTTTCTACTACTTGTCATCCTCAAACGGATGGACAAACTGAAGTTGTCAATAGAACTTTGGGAACACTTTTGCGTGCTATTCTTAAAAAGAACTTGGATTGACATTTCTATGGACTTTATTTTGGGGTTGCCTAGGACTAAGAAGGGGAGGGATTCTATTTTCGTTGTTGTGGATAGATTTTCTAAGATGGCACATTTTATAGCTTGTCATAAAACCGATTATGCTTCAAACATTGCGGATTTGTTCATTAGAGAAGTCGTTAGGTTGCATGGCATGCCTAAGACTATTGATTCTGATCGCGATGTTAAATTTTTGAGTTACTTTAAGAATACTTTATGGTCTAAACTTGGCTCGAAATTGTTGTTTTCTACTATTTCTCATCCTCAAACTGATGGACAAACTGAAGTTGTCAATAGCACTTTGGGAACACTTTTGCGTGCTATTCTTAAAAAGAACTTGGATTGACATTTCTATGGACTTTATTTTGGGGTGCCTAGGACTAAGAAGGGGATGGATTCTATTTTCGTTGTTGTGGATAGATTCTCTAAGATAGCACATTTTATAGCTTGTCATAAAACCGATGATGCATCAAACATTGCGGATTTGTTCTTTAGAGAAGTCGTTAGGTTGCATGGCATGCCTAGGACTATTGTTTCTGGTCGCGATGTTAAATTCTTGAGTTACTTTTGGAAGACTTTATCGGATAAACTTGGCACAAAATTGTTGTTTTCTACTACTTGTCATCCTCAAACGGATGGACAAACTGAAGTTGTCAATAGCACTTTGGGAACACTTTTGCGCGTTATTCTTAAAAAGAACTTGGATTGACATTTCTAGGGACTTTATTTTGGGGTTGCCTAGGACTGAGAAGGGGAGGGATTCTATTTTCGTTGTTGTGGATAGATTCTCTAAGATGGCACATTTTATAGCTTGTCATAAAACCGATTATGCTTCAAACATTGCGGATTTGTTCTTTAGAGAAGTCGCTAAGATGCATGGCATGCCTAGAACTATTGTTTCTGGTCGCGATGTTAAATTTTTGAGTTACTTTTGGAAGATTTTATGGGCTAAACTTGGCACAAAATTGTTGTTTTCTACTACTTGTCATCCTCAAACGGATGGACAAACTGAAGTTGTCAAAGAACTTTGGGAACACTTTTTCGAGCTATTCTAAAAAAGAACTTGTATTGAAATTTCTATGGACTTTATTTTGGGGTTTCCTAGGACTAAGAAGGGGAGGGATTCTATTTTCGTTGTTGTGGATAGATTCTCTAAGATGGCGCATTTTATAGCTTGTCATAAAACCGATGATGCTTCAAACATTGCGGATTTGTTCTTTAGAGAAGGAGGTAGTTTGCATGGCATGCCTAGGACTATTGTTTCTGGTCGCGATGTTAAATTCTTGAGTCACTTTTGGAATACTTTATGGGCTAAACTTGGCACAAAATTGTTGTTTTCTACTACTTGTCATCCTCAAACGGATGGACAAACTGAAGTTGTCAATAGAACTTTGGGAACACTTTTGCGTGCTATTCTTAAAAAGAACTTGGATTGACATTTCTATGGACTTTATTTTGGGGTTTCCTGTGACTAAGAAGGGGATTGATTCTATTTTTGTTGTTGTGGATAGATTCTCTAAGATGGCACATTTTATAGCTTGTCATAAAATCTATGATGCTTCAAACATTGCGGATTTGTTCTTTAGAGAAGTCGGAAGGTTGCATGGCATGCCTAGGACTATTGTTTTTGGTCGCGATGTGTAATGCCCGAGAATTTAATTACCGTAATCTGGAATGATTTGGATACGATTACTGTAATCTGAGATTAATCTGAAATGACTTATTGAATTAATCGCGATAATTATAGACGGAATGGATCGGACTAGAACACATGAGAAAGGTGTAAATGTGTGTGCCAAGAAAGAGCCCCGCGCACATGCGCTGTTTGGATGGGCGCACATGCGCGGAGCTGGCCGAGGCTTGCGCGCACATGCGCGAGATAATGCGCGCACATGCGCGGCAAGGCCAGAACCAGTGGCGCATATGCGCGAAGATGTTGGCGCATATGCGCGGGAGGGCCAGTAGGGGTGGCGCATATGCGCGGAAATATTGGCGCATATGCGCGAGAAGGAAATTGCTAGTTCGAAGGAACTGGCGCATATGCGCGACTTTGTGCGCGCATATGCGCGAAACGTGCAAGACATGCACCTTGCCACTTGCCTTGCATGCATGAAATGTATATATATATGTTTGTAAGAATCGAATTCTCCTCAGATTTCATTCAGAAATCGAGAGGTTAGGGGGAAAGCGTTGTTCTTCATTTTAAATTTGATTTATGAGCGATTCGTCTATCTGAATTGAAATCCGACTTCGGTACTGTGTTTGTATCAACACAGGCTACAACTGGACGTAAGTTTTGTTACGTTTAAACAAGATTTGAGTTTATGATGTTGTCAGAATTGAATAGAATTCAGATATGGTGTTTATACTACCGTAGATATTATAGAATTGAAGTCAGATTTAGAAACAGACTGTTTATGGAATTTGTACGATTTTCAGAAATGATTTGATTTAGATTTGATATCAGAATTGTGTTATTATTGATTCAGAGTGTACAGATATTGAGTTATAGATTGTACTGAGATATATTATGAATTCTGTATGATATTGTGATGTTGAGAATGACGGGATTACAAGATTGTGTGATTATGCCGTTGAAACATCAGTTAAATTAGATTGATCAGATTCAGATATGATTTAGATTATATCAAGAGATTGTTGGTATGAATCAGATGGTATTTTGTTCATATATTGATCAGATTATGTACTGAGTCGAGTATTGACCAGAACAGATTGTGAATTGAATTATACATTGATACAGTATATTTGTTATTGTCATTTCAGATCGGATATGGAAAGACTGGACTTCGAGACTTCGTCTTCCTCAGACGGGGAAGATAAAGGTATAATTCATGTGATATTCGGGAAGAACAACTCAATTGAGATCGCGTTGAGTTGCCCAATAAATCACATACTATATTCTTTTTTATGTTTTATCTAATTATGCTTTGTTTACAAATCATGTTGCATTGCATTAAGATGATTATGCTTGTTTACAGATTGTGTATTCATGCATTAAGATAGGAAAGTCTGCGAGATCATCCAGACTTCTAGATGTTCGGCGATATCTCAGCTTAGGGGAAGATCACCGCCCCTTTGTAGATGTGGATACAGATCAGGCCGAAGTCTAGGAATAAGACGTACAGCACCTCGATTGGTAGGGTAGGTGACAGCCAGTGACGTCTTATTCACCCCGGGATCCCTAGAGTTATAGATCGAGTCAAGTCTAGACATGATGTGATTAGGACTTCATGCTTATATGGATGTGGCTCCTAGATCATGTGACCCATCGTTATTGCTTCCAGTTGTGCTAGTGTGGGGACCCGGACGCTGATCTTTCTGCTTAATCATCTTTGGGATTTAATTATCAATTAATATAAAACAGGGTCTAAAAATTTTTCTTTTTAAAATGTAACTGCAGAAGGTAATGTAATCTAAACAGTATCCATCTCTGTATAAAAACTACAGTTCAGTAGAAAAGTACAATAGTGTACAACTTAAGTCTAAGGTTCAATTACTAAATTCAAACAATAAACCAAGTCTGCTACAAGTCCGGAATCACCACGCTAACTCGTCTTCTCTCATCGTCATCTCGACCCTGATCCAGCCCCACCTGTTGGCATGCACACATACAAAACAAGACAACAGCCGGATAACTCCGGTGAGAAGAAATCCCAGTATAAAACATGGTAAGCATGTATATCAACAAACTAATTCATAAAACATGCGATCATGTATAAACACAATATATTTCATAATCTATGAAATTAAGCATGAAGCTCAAATCAGATAAACATGCATATAAACAATCTAAATCATAAAAACATGCTAGCACAACTGAAAGCAATAACGATGGGTCCCATGATCTAGGAGCCACATCCATATAAGCATGAAGTCCTAATCAAATCATGTCTAGACTTGACTCGATCTATAACTCTAGGGATCCCGGTGTGAATAAGACGTCACTATCTGTCACCTACCCTACCAATCGAGGTGCTGTACGTCTTATTCCTAGACTTCGGCCTGATCTGTATCCACATCTACAAAGGGGCGGTGATCTTCCCCTAAGCTGAGATATCGCCGAACATCTAGAAGTCTGCCTGATCTCCAGACTGTCCTATCTTAACGCATGAATACACAATCTGTAAACAAACATAATCATTCTAATGCAATGCCACAAGATCTGTAAACAAAGCATAGCAAGATTTGTATACAAGTTCTATAAACAATCATATCAAAACATAAATAATAGTCTAGTATGTGATTTGTTTGGGAAACTCAAATGAGATCTGATTTGAGTTATATCTTCCCAGATATCACATGAATTATACCTTTATCTTCCCCGTCTAAGGAAGACGAAGTCTCGAAGTCCGGTCTGCTCATATCCGATCTGAAATGACAATAACAAATATACTGTATCAATGTATAATTCAATTCACAATCTGTATTCACAATCTGTTCTGATCACTACTCAACTCAGTACATAATCTGATCAATATCGGAACAAAATACCATCTGATTCATATCAACAACATCAGGGTATAATCTAAATCATATCTGAATCTGATCAATCTAATTCAACTGATGTTTCAATGGCATAATAACCCAGTCTTGTAATCCCGTCAGTCTCAACATCACAAATATAATACCAGAACTCATAATCAATCTCAGTACAATTTATAATCTCAATATCTGTACACTCTGAATCAATAATAACACAATTCTGATATCAAATCTAAATCAAATCATTTCTGAAAATCATAAAAATTCCATAAACAGTCTGTTTCTAAATCTGACTTCAATTCTATAATATCTACGGTAGTATAAACACCATATCTGAATTCTATTCAATTCTGACAACATCATAAAATCAAATCTTGTCTCAACGTAATAAAACTTACGTCCTTGTGTAGCTCTTGACGAGAGGAGCACGGTACTATGTTCGGATTCAAATTCTGACAGACGGATCTTGCCAAATCGAAATTTTAAAGAAAATAAAAGCTTGAGGGATTTCTATGGAAGATTTCGGTTTTTCCCTCATGCAAATTCTGAATTTTAAGTGAATGATGACACGTTAATGGGGTGACCAAGACAAGTGTCCCACTCAATTTTCCATATTTGCACTTTAGTCCCTCAACTTTTCACTAATTGCAAATTGGCCCCCGCTCAATCTTTTAAATTCAATTCAATCCTAAATAATTCCATTTCAATCCTAAATAATTGCAAACATCTTGGAATATAATTCAACACTCCAAAAGTTTCCAATTACATATTCTCGGATTAAAATAATATCATCTTTATTATCTCGGGCCTTACATTTCTCCCCCTCTTAGATCTGAGTTCGTCCTCGAACTCGCAAAACAATCACTTCATATATAACAGAAGAAATGTATAACAGAGTTTAAATCAAACTCTCATCTTAATGAATCCATTCTGAAAACTCTTTCTTGTATCAATTTCTGATTTCAAATCTGGAATAAGACTTCATAAAGTATACTATCCTAATACTTCTTAAACTAACTCTGACAAAATCAATCTTGTCCTGTTGGTTATACAACATCCGTATAGACCCATCACAGTTCATAACAAAGCAATACCAGTAGTTGTTATCCCATTTGTTTATCCCAATCAAAGATAATTTCTATCTTCATTTTCCAATACCAATCGTCATCATCCGACGTTGGTTGTCTTAAATCTGTCCATTCTGAACTATCTTGATAACTATTGTCATACAGTAAATCATACAGTGACAATAAATCGTAATACTGAGTACTAACATCCAGTATTAAAGTTCTGCCTATATCTTCCAATATCTGGATAATATCCTCTGACTATCTGTCAATCTGTGAAAAATCTGCGAGAGAGAGCTCATGATATCTTCTATAATAAGTACAAACTCAATCATAATCACAATCTGATATAATCTACTTAAATGTTTTGTTCTATCTGAACATTTCTTTGACATCGATCTATGTCATTTAGTTCTGTTGGTACGTAATCTGGTACAAACTGATAGATATAGATCGAGTAATCTTTCAATCATAATCATATCATATCTCAATCTAAAGAAAATGACCGTAATTTCATTACGAAAGCCATAGAAATGTACTCCCATTTCTATTCAGAAATATACAAAATCTGTAATAATCTTCTGATTCTTATCTTTCTGTCCTCTTCTGTTAGCAATTCAGACATATCAGTACAATTTCTGCCAACATTTCGGTACAAATTCTGCAATAACTGATTTAATCTGTTTATATCACAACTATCTGTTCGAATATCATACCTTATCAAACATCAGGATGAAAACTGAATCCACTACTGTGCATTTCTGACACTATCTGTGCTTTCAGATTCGAACTATTCTGTATAAACAATCAGTTAATAATATAAAATAAAGAAGAAATACCTACCTGGTATTCGGCTCTGATTACAGATATCAAATTCTGTTATACAATTCTGAAACATTCTGATATCACATTTCTGAACTGTTGCAATTCTCAACTGTTTACAATATTCTGTATCAAATATACATGCAAACCATAGTAATATCAATCAGATTCGAGATAAAAACAACCTATACAGATCTAGTGAGTTTAAGAAAACTCATAAAACAACAATTGCTGGCAATACTGATAATTCTGACTACGGATCAATCTTCACAGTGCCCAAATCATCTGCCATATCTCATCTGCAAATAGAATATGCTCCCAAACAATATAAGATGTCTCAAATACTGATTTAAACCAATAACAATACACAAGCAGATATAACATAATAAGAGAATAAGAAAATCTGCAAAACTCAGTAATTCTGACTTTTTGATATTTCTGCTAATTCTGATATATCTGATACCTGTGTCGTTTACAGTCGCTGATTTCTGTCTCAACTGTGCAAATCAATCGTTATACAAACTGCAGATATCACATATGCTGAATACAATCTGTTTCAATTATGATTCATACCTGACCAATTTCTGTATACAATAATCACGGTTATCTGAATATTCAATAAAATCTTCAAATATTCAATTCAACCAATCAGATACTGCTAACATATCAAATATCATAGATATAATAAGCATAAAATCATCAGAATATCCCTGAACCTAAGAGTTAGCAATCTGTACTCTTCTATTATTCTTCACATTCTTTCTGTCTCATTCTGTACTGAATTCTAGTATATAACCATTACCTGGTATCGATTCAATTCTGAAATCTACCTTTCTGATATCAAACATATCTGAAATCTTATCTAGGCAAATATCAATCAACCCTTACGTCACTATCAAATCTGTAGTTGCTAGACTCGATTTCAGTGGGTCTACTGAATACATAAGGATACTATCTGTTCCTTTCTGTATTCATCGAGTCATAAACAATGCATCTATTAAAGGAATTCTGAATCTAGAATCCTTATCGAAAAATCTCCGTTTATCAGCCAGATCTGGTCTGAATCTTACTATTTCTGGAACAATTTCTACTATATCTCTGTACTTGTTTATCATCTTAATATCAATTTGCAATCAAATCAGATCAACATACAAAAGTACAGCCCAATCTAACTCCGTCTCATTCTTATCTTACTGTAGTATATATCTATCATAAAAATCTTAGATATCATCATTTTCCTCAACAATCAAGGAAAACAATACTACAGTACAACAAACCCAATAGGTATAGCATATCTCCATGCTAATCAATCATAGATACTCATAAAGAATGCATTAGTACATATCAATACATATGCAATATAATCATAAAGAAATAGTACCTATGATATTCTGGGTCTGTTCTTCTGTCATTATTACCAATGACTCTGCTCCCTAAAATCTTCGAGAACCTCTTTGAGGACAAACTCTCGCAAAGTGTCCCGACTGTTTACAAACATTGCATCTACTAAGTACTCCTTGGCAGTGTTCTGTGGAATGTCTTCCTCTGCAAGTTCTGCAGTATACTCCAGTATAACTCGAACTGGAAATACTGGAGCTAGATGAACTACTTTGTCCACCTCCTAACTTCTTAAACTGTTTCTTTTCGATCTTCAATGGTTCTTTCTTTTTACTACTGCTGCTGCCAATCTCAATTCTGGAAGGCGGTAGTTGTGGATTCGGTGCTGGAAGATCAAACGATGCTCCGTGTTGTCCTATCAGCACCGTTTATGCTCTTTTGGCTCTGTTCAATGTATCAGCAAAACTACTCGATTGCTTTACATTCACCAATGTACGTATCTCAGGATTCAATCCCTGAATGAACTGGCTAGACATCGCATCATCATTCTTAGCCACAAGAGGGGTAAAACGTAATAAGGTGAAGAACTGTGCCAAATACTCATCAATACTCATCTGACCCTGTTGTAGGTTTGCAAATTCTGCACTTCTGTCCTCCCTATATGACACGGGGAAGAATCTTTGGTAGAACTCAACCTTAAAAATCTTCCATGAAATCACTGAACGACTCTGTTCTAAAGCTCCTTTGGTGAGTAACCACCATCTTCTGGCAGCTTCGTGCAACTGGTTCTCAATAAGCCTAATTCTACACTCATCTGTGAAATCTAGGAATTCAAATAACATTTCTATTTCTTCAAGCCACTTTTCACAATCTGCTGACGTCTCATTTCCCTTCAGAACCGGCGGCTGAAACGACTGGAACCTCTGTAACTGTGTTTCCATCTGAATTTCTGACACGTCTATCTGAGGTTCTGACCTACCTGTCTGATCATATGAAGTACTGCCTCTTTCTGGAATTCTTCTGGGCGGTACATCTGATTACCAAGCACATTAGTAATCTCGCACTACAAATCTGTACCAATCTTTCTCTGATTATGATCATCTTACTGCTGATCATGAATCTGATCTGATTCATACTTAAGAATACATAATACCAATTCCAATCACATAATCAGGTAAACATGTATCTTAAAGCAGTAACACATAGTCTCATGCTAGCACATAATGTCAATCAACATTAAATCAATCTCATGCTAGCACACACATGCAAGGAAAGAAAATTCATCTACCCCGCACATTCTCTTCTATCTCAGTCTAAAGGATCTATCAGTTCTGACTATCTCAATCTAAAGGATCTATCACTAAAGGATCTATCGCTCTGATACCACCTGTTGTGGGGACCCGGACGCTGATCTTTCTGCTTAATCATCTTTGGGATTTAATTATCAATTAAGATAAAACAGGGTCTAAAAATTTTTCTTTTTAAAATGTAACTGCGGAAGGTAATGTAATCTAAACAGTATCCATCTCTGTATAAAAACTACAGTTCAGTAGAAAAGTACAATAGTGTACAACTTAAGTCTAAGGTTCAATTACTAAATTCAAATAATAAACCAAGTCTGCTACAAGTCCGGAATCACCACGCTAACTCGTCTTCTCTCATCGTCATCTCGACCCTGATCCAGCCCCACCTGTTGGCATGCACACATACAAAACAAGACAACAGCCGGATAACTCCGGTGAGAATAAATCCCAGTATAAAACATGGTAAGCATGTATATCAACAAACTAATTCATAAAACATGCGATCATGTATAAACACAATATATTTCATAATCTATGAAATTAAGCATGAAGCTCAAATCAGATAAACATGCATATAAACAATCTAAATCATAAAAACATGCTAGCACAACTGAAAGCAATAACGATGGGTCCCATGATCTAGGAGCCACATCCATATAAGCATGAAGTCCTAATCAAATCATGTCTAGACTTGACTCGATCTATAACTCTAGGGATCCCGGTGTGAATAAGACGTCACTATCTGTCACCTACCCTACCAATCGAGGTGATGTACGTCTTATTCCTAGACTTCGGCCTGATCTGTATCCACATCTACAAAGGGGCGGTGATCTTCCCCTAAGCTGAGATATCGCCGAACATCTAGAAGTCTGCCTGATCTCCAGACTGTCCTATCTTAATGCATGAATACACAATCTGTAAACAAACATAATCATTCTAATGCAATGCCACAAGATCTGTAAACAAAGCATAGCAAGATTTGTATACAAGTTCTATAAACAAATCTATAAACAATCATATCAAAACATAAATAATAGTCTAGTATGTGATTTGTTTGGGAAACTCAAATGAGATCTGATTTGAGTTATATCTTCCCAGATATCACATGAATTATACCTTTATCTTCCCCGTCTGAGGAAGACGAAGTCTCGAAGTCCGGTCTGCTCATATCCGATCTGAAATGACAATAACAAATATACTGTATCAATGTATAATTCAATTCACAATCTGTATTCACAATCTGTTCTGATCACTACTCAACTCAGTACATAATCTGATCAATATCGGAACAAAATACCATCTGATTCATATCAACAACATCAGGGTATAATCTAAATCATATCTGAATCTGATCAATCTAATTCAACTGATGTTTCAATGGCATAATAACCCAGTCTTGTAATCCCGTCAGTCTCAACATCACAAATATAATACCAGAACTCATAATCAATCTCAGTACAATTTATAATCTCAATATCTGTACACTCTGAATCAATAATAACACAATTCTGATATCAAATCTAAATCAAATCATTTCTGAAAATCATAAAAATTCCATAAACAGTCTGTTTCTAAATCTGACTTCAATTCTATAATATCTACGGTAGTATAAACACCATATCTGAATTCTATTCAATTCTGACAACATCATAAAATCAAATCTTGTCTCAACGTAATAAAACTTACGTCCTTGTGTAGCTCTTGACGAGAGGAGCACGGTACTATGTTCGGATTCAAATTCTGACAGACGGATCTTGCCAAATCGAAATTTTAAAGAAAATAAAAGCTTGAGGGATTTCTATGGAAGATTTCGGTTTTTCCCTCATGCAAATTCTGAATTTTAAGTGAATGATGACACGTTAATGGGGTGACCAAGACAAGTGTCCCACTCAATTTTCCATATTTGCACTTTAGTCCCTCAACTTTTCACTAATTGCAAATTGGCCCCCGCTCAATCTTTTAAATTCAATTCAATCCTAAATAATTCCATTTCAATCCTAAATAATTGCAAACATCTTGGAATATAATTCAATACTCCAAAAGTTTCCAATTACATATTCTCGGATTAAAATAATATCATCTTTATTATCTCGGGCCTTACAGCTAGCATGTTTTAAGATGTAGATCGTTTATATGCATGGTTATCTGATTTGAGTTACATGCTTATTTGATTAATTTCATAGATTATGAGATATATTGTGTTTATACATGATCGCATGGTTTATGAATTAGTTTGTTTACATACATGCTTACCATGTTTTATACTGGGATTTATTCTCACCGGAGTTATCCGGCTGTTGTCGTGTTTTGTATGTGTGCATGACAACAGGTGGGGCTGTATCAGGGTCGAGATGACGATAAGAGAAGACGAGTTAGCGTGGTGATTCCGGACTTGCAGTAGATTGGATTTTACTACTAGAACTTTAGTAGTGAACCTTAGATTAGCATATTGTACATTATTGTACTTTAATACTGAATTTGTATTTTTATATACAGACATGTATAGTATTTAGATTCCATTACCTTCCGCAGTTACATTATTAAAAGAAAAATTTTTAGACCCTGTTTATCAGAACTGATAATTAAATCCCAAAGATGATTAAGAAGATGATTAGCGTCCGGGTCCCCACACCAGGTGGTATCAGAGCGATAGATCCTTTAGGAGAAGATAATCAGAGCCGATAGTTCCTTTAGTGATAGATTCTTTTAGATATAGATCTTTTAGACTGAGATAGTCAGAACTGATAGATCTTTTAGACTGAGTTAGATTGAGATAGAAGAGATTGAGCGGGGTAGATGAATTTTCTTTCCTTGCATGTGTGTGCTAGCATGAGATTGATTCTAATGTTGATTGACATTGTGTGCTAGCATGAGACTATGTGTTACTGCTTTAAGATACATGGCTACCTGACTATTTGATTTAAATTGGTATCCTGTATTCTTGAGTATGAATCAGATCGGATTCATGATCAGCAGTAAGATTATCATGATCAGAAAAAGATTGGCACAGATTTGCAGTATTGGGTTACTAATGTTTTTGGTAATCAGATATACCTCCTAGAAGAATTTCAGAAAAGGGCAATACTTCGTCTGAACAGTTAGATGCATCAGAAGCTCAGCTAGAAGAAAAGATGAAAGAATTTGAGTTATTACAGCCGCCGATTCTGAGTGGTACCGAGACATCTGAAGACTGTCAGAACTGGTTTGATGATATAGAAATCCTGTTTGATTTACTTGATTGTACAGATGAACAGAGGGTTAAAATGGTGCCTTACCAGTTACGAGAAGCCGCCAGGAGTTGGTGGATTACTAGTACACGAATGTGGGCACAGAGAGGTACAGTGATTTCGTGGGAAATATTCAGAACTGAATTCTATCGAAGATTTTTCTCAGCTTTGTATCGAGAGGACAAGAAATTGGAGTTTGAGAATTTGAGCCAAGGACAGCTAAATATTCCCTCCCCTTCTTAGTCCTAGGCAACCCCAAAATAAAGTCCATAGAAATGTCAATCCAAGTTCTTTTTAAGAATAGCACGCAAAAGTGTTCCCAAAGTTCTATTGACAACTTTAGTTTGTCCATCCGTTTGAGGATGACAAGTAGTAGAAAACAACAATTTTGTGCCAAGTTTAGACCATAAAGTATTCCAAAAGTAACTCAAGAATTTAACATCGCGACCAGAAACAATAGTCCTAGGCATGCCATGCAACCTACCGACTTCTCTAAAGAACTAATCCGCAATGTTTGAAACATCATCGATTTTATGGCAAGCTATAAAATGTGCCATCTTAGAGAATCTATCCACAACAACGAAAATAGAATCCATCCCCTTCTTAGTCCTAGGCACCCCAAAATAAAGTCCATAGAAATGACAATCCAAGTTCTTTTTAAGAATAGCACGCAAAAGTGTTCCCAAAGTTCTATTGACAACTTCAGTTTCTCCATCCGTTTGAGGATGACAAGTAGTAGAAAACAACAATTTCGTGCCAAGTTTAGACCATAAAGTATTCCAGAAGTAACTCAAGAATTTAACATCGCGACCAGAATCAATAGTCCTAGGCATGCCATGCAACCTAACGACTTCTCTAATGAACAAATCCGCAATGTTTGAAGCATAATCGGTTTTATGACAAGCTATAAAATGTGCCATCTTAGAAAATCTATCCACAACAACGAAAATAGAATCCCTCCCCTTCTTAGTCCTAGGCAACCCCAAAATAAAGTCCATAGAAATGTCAATCCAAGTTCTTTTTAAGAATAGCACGCAAAAGTGTTCCCAAAGTTCTATTGACAACTTCAGTTTGTCTATCCGTTTGAGGATGACAAGTAGTAGAAAACAACAATTTTGTGCCAAGTTTAGACCATAAAGTATTCCAAAAGTAACTCAAGAATTTAACATCGCGACCAGAAACAATAGTCCTAGGCATGCCATGCAACCTACCGACTTCTCTAAAGAACTAATCCGCAATGTTTGAAACATCATCGATTTTATGGCAAGCTATAAAATGTGCCAGCTTAGAGAATCTATCCACAACAACGAAAATAGAATCCATCCCCTTCTTAGTCCTAGGCACCCCAAAATAAAGTCCATAGAAATGTCAATCCAAGTTCTTTTTAAGAATAGCACGCTAAAGTGTTCCCAAAGTTCTATTGACAACTTCAGTTTGTCCATCCGTTTGAAGATGACAAGTAGTAGAAAACAACAATTTTGTGCCAAGTTTAGACCATAAAGTATTCCAAAAGTAACTCAAGAATTTAACATCGCGACCAGAAACAATAGTCCTAGGCATGCCATGCAACCTACCGGCTTCTCTAAAGAACAAATCCGCAATGTTTGAAGCATCATCGATTTTATGACAAGCTATAAAATGTGCCATCTTAGAGAATTTATCCACAACAACGAAAATAGAATCCCTCCCCTTCTTAGTCCTAGGCAACCTCAAAATAAAGTCCATAGAAATGTCAATCCAAGTTCTTTTTAAGAATAGCACGCAAAAGTGTTCCTAAAGTGCTATTGACAACTTCAGTTTGTCCATCCGTTTGAGGATGACAAGTAGTAGAAAACAACAATTTTGTGCCAAGTTTAGCCCATAAAGTCTTCCAAAACAAACTCAAGAATTTAACATCGTGTGGGGACCCGGACGCTAATCATCTTCTTAATCATCTTTGGGATTTAATTATCAGTTCTGATAAACAAGGGTCTAAAAATTTTTCTTTTAATAATGTAACTGCGGAAGGTAATGGAATCTAAATACTATACATGTCTGTATATAAAAATACAAATTCAGTATTAAAATACAATAATGTACAATATGCTAATCTAAGGTTCACTACTAAAGTTCTAGTAGTAAAATCCAATCTACTGCAAGTCCGGAATCACCACGCTAACTCGTCTTCTCTTATCGTCATCTCGACCCTGATACAGCCCCACCTGTTGTCATGCACACATACAAAACACGACAACAGCCGGATAACTCCGGTGAGAATAAATCCCAGTATAAAACATGGTAAGCATGTATGTAAACAAACTAATTCATAAACCATGCGATCATGTATAAACACAATATATCTCATAATCTATGAAATTAATCAAATAAGCATGTAACTCAAATCAGATAACCATGCATATAAACGATCTACATCTTAAAACATGCTAGCACAACTGGAAGCAATAACGATGGGTCCCATGATCTAGGAGCCACATCCATATAAGCATGAAGTCCTAATCACATCATGTCTAGACTTGACTCGATCTATAACTCTAGGGATCCCGGGGTGAATAAGACGTCACTCGCTGTCACCTACCCTACCAATCGAGGTGCTGTACGTCTTATTCCTAGACTTCAGCCTGATCTGTATCCACATCTACAAAGGGGCGGTGATCTTCCCCTAAGCTGAGATATCGCCGAACATCTAGAAGTCTGGATGATCTCGCAGACTTTCCTATCTTAATGCATGAATACACAATCTGTAAACAAGCATAATCATCTTAATGCAATGCAACATGATCTGTAAACAAAGCATAATTAGATAAAACATAAACAAGAATATAGTATGTGATTTATTGGGCAACTCAACGCGATCTCAATTGAGTTGTTCTTCCCGAATATCACATGAATTATACCTTTATCTTCCCCGTCTGAGGAAGACGAAGTCTCGAATTCCAGTTTATCCATATCCGATCTGAAATGACAATAACAAATATACTGTATCAATGTATAATTCAATTCACAATCTGTTCTGGTCAATACTCGACTCAGTACATAATCTGATCAATATCTGAACAAAATACCATCTGATTCATACCAACAATCTCTTGATATAATCTAAATCATATCTGAATCTGATCAATCTAATTTAACTGATGTTTCAACGTCATAATCACACAATCTTGTAATATCGTCATTCTCAACATCACAATATCATACAGAATTCATAATATATCTCAGTACAATCTATAACTCAATATCTGTACACTCTGAATCAATAATAACACAATTCTGATATCAAATCTAAATCAAATCATTTCTGAAAATCGTACAAATTCCATAAACAGTCTGTTTCTAAATCTGACTTCAATTCTATAATATCTACGGTAGTATAAACACCATATCTGAATTCTATTCAATTTTGACAACATCATAAACTCAAATCTTGTTTAAACGTAACAAAAGTTACGTCCAGTTGTAGCCTGTGTTGATACAAACACAGTACCGAAGTCGGATTTCAATTCAGATAGACGAATCGCTCATAAATCAAATTTAAAATGAAGAACAACGCTTTCCCCCTAACCTCTCGATTTCTGAATGAAATCTGAGGAGAATTCGATTCTTACATACATATATATATACATTTCATGCATGCAAGGCAAGTGGCAAGGTGCATGTCTTGCACGTTTCGCGCATATGCGCGCACAAAGTCGCGCATATGCGCCAGTTCCTTCGAACTAGCAATTTCCTTCTCGCGCATATGCGCCAATATTTCCGCGCATATGCGCCACCCCTACTGGCCCTCCCGCGCATATGCGCCAACATCTTCGTGCATATGCGCCACTGGTTCTGGCCTTGCCGCGCATGTGCGCGCATTATCTCGCGCATGTGCGCGCAAGCCTCGGCCAGCTCCGCGCATGTGCGCCCATCCAAACAGCGCATGTGCGCGGGGCTCTTTCTTGACACACACATTTACACCTTTCTCATGTGTTCTAGTCCGATCCATTCCGTCTATAATTATCGCGATTAATTCAATAAGTCATTTCAGATTAATCTCAGATTACAGTAATCGTATCCAAATCATTCCAGATTACGGTAATTAAATTTTCGGGCATTACATTTCTCCTCCTCTTAGATCTGAGTTCGTCCTCGAACTCACCAATCATCAAACCAAATCTATCAGAAGAACTGTATAACAGAGTTTAACATCCAAACTCGTTTCACTAACATCATTATAAGGTATATCTCTGATTCCAATCTGAAGTCAAAATTCAAGAATTATAATATCATAATCCTTTTTCAAATCGTTCTAGCTGACTCAATCCCGCATTACTGGCTATACAACATCCGTATATGCCAATCTGCAGTCTATAACCAAACAACACCACCTGTAGTTGTTATCCCATCGGTCTATCCCAATTTAGGACATAATCAATCTTCATCTTCCAATACCAATCGTCATCATCCGACATTGGTTTCTTAAATCTGTCCATTCTGAACTATCTCAATACTATTGTCATACAGTAAGTCACACAATGACAATATTCTATATAAACTAGTACTAACATCCAGTACTAAAGCTCTACAAATCTTTGTCAATATCTGGTAACTACACTCTGACTATCTGTCAATCTGTGAATAATCTGCACAAGAGAGCTTATGATATATTCTATCATAAGTACAATTTCATCAAAATCACAATCTGATATCATCTAATTCTTACATTCTCGTCAATCTGACTATTTCTTTGACATTGATCTATGCCATCTGGTTTTGTTTGTACGTAGTCTTGTACAAACTGATAG
The DNA here is from genome assembly GCF_022965805.1 of Primulina eburnea. Lineage (NCBI taxonomy): Eukaryota > Viridiplantae > Streptophyta > Magnoliopsida > Lamiales > Gesneriaceae > Primulina > Primulina eburnea. Next base: position 23,725 of record NW_027330902.1, read on the forward strand.
ATATAGATTGAGTAATCTGTCAATCATAATCATATCATATCATAATCTAAAGAAATGGCGGTAATTTCATTACGAAAGCCATAGAAATGTACTCCCATTTCTATTCAGAACTACACAAAATCTGTAATAATCTTCTGATTTCTATCTTTTTGTCTTCGTTTGTTAGCAATTCAGACTTGTCAGTACAATTTCTGCCAACATTTCTGTACAAATTCTGTGACAACTGATCTGATCTGTCTATATCACCACTATCTGTTCGAATAACGCACATTCACAACTATCTGAATGAAAACTGAATCCATAACTGTTCGGTGCTGACGTTATCTGTGAATTCAGATTCGAACCATCCTGTATAAACAATTCAGTTAATAACATAAAATAAAGAAGAAATACCTACCTGGTATTCGGCTCTGACTATCAATATCTGTACCCAATTCTGAAACATTTTGATATCATAACATAATCAGTCCCATATAACACAAAATCAAATATATGTTATTCTGACTGATGCTTTCTTCTGATTATTACAAACAAATTTTGAACATTCTGATCACATGTCTAACTGTTTACACTAATCTGTATCAAACACTGATTCACAATAACAGGAATATTACATCAGATTCAGAATAGAAAGAACCGATACAGATCTAGTACTCATAAAACAAAGATTGCGGCAACACTGATGATTCTGACTACTGATCAATCTTCACAGTGCCCAAATCATCTGTCATACCTCATCTGCAAATAGAATATACTCCCAAACAATATAAGATGTCTCAAATACTGATTTAGATCAATCCCAATACGCAAGTAGATATAACATAATAAGGGAATAAGAGAATAAGGAAATCTGTAAAACTCAGAAATTCTGACTTTTGACATTTCTACTAATTCTGATATATCTGTTACCTGTGTCGTTTACAGTTGCTGATTTCTGTCTCAACTGTGCAAATAATTCGGTATACAAACTGCAGATATCACATATTCTGAATACAATCTGTTTCAATTATGATTCATACCTGACTAATTTCTGTATACAATAATCACGGTTCTCTGAATATTCAATAAAATCTTCAAATATTCCATTTAATCAATCAAATGCTGTTAACATATCAAATATCATGGATATAACAAGCATAAACTCATCAGAATATCCCTGCATCTAAGAGTTAGCAATCTGTACCCTTCTATTAATCTTCAATATCATTCTGTACTGAATTCTAAAACAACATTCAGTATCAACTCTAGATTCAATTCTGAAATCTATCTTTCTGATATCAAACACATCTGAAATCTTATCTAGGCAAACACCAGTCAACTAATACATTACGGGCAAATCTGTCACCGTTTGACTCGATTTCAGTATATCTACCAAACACATAAGGATACCATCTATTCCTTTCTGTGCTAATCGAGTCAACAGTACAATGATCTAAGGAATTCTGGATCTAGCATCCTCATTTCTCAACTAGATCTGATCTTAATCTTACCATTTCTGGAACACATTCTACGATATTTCTGTACTTGTTTAGCATTACATATCAATAATGAAATCGAAATCATATATCACAAGTACATCATAATCTAACCCAATCCCGGGTTCATCTCACTGTAGTATATAACATGTCACAGAGATCTCTGATATCAACATATTCCTCAACAACCACGAAATCAATACTACAGTATAATCAGATCCAACATATAATGCATATCTCCATGCAACTCAGTCACAGATACTCATAAAGAATGCATTAGTACACATCAATACATATGCAACATAATCATAGAGTAACAGTACCTGTCACTATATCATCAGGTGTCTCCTGGGGCTGTTCTTCGATCACCATATCCATATGGTCCTGCTCCCTGAAATCTTCGGGAACCTCTCTGGGGACAAACTCTAGCAAAGTGCCCCGGCTGTCGACAGATACGACAACTACCAGTAACTCTCTGGCATAGCTCCGTGGGATGTCTTCCTCCGCAATTCCTGCAATACACTCCAGTATAGCTCGGACTAGAACTACTGGAACTCGAGGAACCACTTCCTAACTTCTTGAATGGCTTCTTTTGAGCTTTCAGCAAATCTTGCTTCCTACTCGTACCACCGTGCTCATATCGAAGAGGGGATTGCTGTGTCTGGGGTTGCTTCACACACAACCTTGTCAATTGTCTAATCAGACTCGCCTCCGCTCTCTTTGCTCTACTCAAGATATCAGCGAAATGATAAGGTCGTTGCAAATTCATAAATGCAACTACCTCTGAGTTCAACCCTCTGATGAACTGATTTACTAAAGCTTCATCATTTCCAGCTAGATGAGGAGCAAAACGCATTAGAGTCGAGAATTTAGCAATATATTCATCAATATTTAGCTT
>NW_027330903.1:0-1433 GCF_022965805.1 Primulina eburnea
TTTCAGTTGACACTGACTGTCCTTCTTAGGTTTTGGACAGTCAGCAATAAAATGGCCAGGTTTGCCGCAGTTGTAGCATGTATTGGACTCTTCTCTAGAATTATTTCTTTGACATTGCTTCTGAAAGTTTCCTTGATTTTTCCTCATAAATCTTCCGAATTTCCTGATGAACAATGACATTGCGTCATTGCTTAGTTGATCTGCCCCTTTCTCAACTGAACCAGTTGGTTATGATCTTATAGCAGTTAAAGCAGTAGTTGCTGCTGGGGTAGATGGTTCTCCTTCTCGAGTTTGCAGTTCAAACTCATATGCTTTTAGGTCAGCGAATAGATCATGGAGTTCCACTTTGTTCAGATCTTTAGACTCCCTCATAGCCATGGTTTTTACATCCCATTATTTGGGAAGACCTCTGATAACCTTTAGTGCCACTTCTTTATTGGTATACACTTTTCCAAGTGCATTCAGTTCATTTATGATGCAGCTGGTTCTTTCATCATATTCATGCATTGTTTTTCCAACCTTCATTCTGATGTTGTCGAACTTCTGTACTGCAACAGATAGCTTGTTCTCTTTAGTTTGTTCATTGCCTTCGCAGAGTTGGATTAGTTTTTCCCAAATCTCTTTAGCCGTCTTGCACATCTTGATCTTACTGAACGTTACTTTGTCTAGTGTTTTGTACAATATGTCTTTTGCTACATTATCCAGATTTGCTTTTCTCTTGTCTTCAGCAGTCCATTCATCTCTGGGCTTTTCAATACGGTTCGGTGCCCCATCTGTGATTGCAATAGCTGTATTTGCTTTCAAGATCTTCATGGGTCCGTCAGTTATAACGTACCACATGTCATCATCCTGTGCAGACAAATGAGCCTGCATCCTGATCTTTCAATCGTCGAAATCTTCTCTGGAGAACATGGGAATCTTGTTGAATGAAGACATAGTGAGCACTTAGAGTGTAGATAATCTTTGAAAGGATATGACTCGCTCTGATACCACTTGAAAGGATCGGTGAATCGGGTGAAGAGTGTTTAGAAGGGGGGGTTGAATAAACACTGCTCAATATAAAATATTCTTCGACAAACTGATTTCAGTTGTGTTACAAACTGAATTTATATATCCCGTCGGTCAATAACAATCAGTTAAACTGACTAAACAGTTGCGGAAAACTAACTGTATGAAAGATAGAGTATCTAACTGAAAATGATAACTGAAAGTAATCAAAGACACAGTTTGTTTCTGGATGTTCGGAGACTTGAATAACTCATACGTCACCCCTTCTTTCACGAAGATAGGATATTCACTAAAAGACTTTGATCAAATACAAAACAGAGTACTGACCCACTTCAGCTTGGACTTAACACTCTGCCAATACTGAAACTCTTAGTATACAACACTTCTAACAGATCGTAACTGATCTTAGCACAACTTGGAAAATA